>NW_010972576.1:12376335-12507513 GCF_000737465.1 Haliaeetus leucocephalus
CCCCCCCCCCCCCCCCCCCCCCCCCCCGTGATTTTTCATCTGCAAAATTGGTGTGCCTGGCCCCTCTTTCCTCTCCCCACTTTTCCAGAGAGCAGCTGCCCATTGCCGGGCTGCCCCAGAGTCTTCCTTCCTCCCTCTCTTCCTTTGCTTCTAGGTTTGTTATGTATTAGCTGCAATGGCTTCTGGAAGTTTTGCAGCATTGTATTTCTTGTCCCTTGCCCTTTTTTCCTCCCCATGCCTCATACCTCAAATATAAGCTGTTTGTCCTTTTTCAGGAAATCTGATATTAGGAAGGTTTCGGCTGCTCCAAGAGGCCGGGAAGCTCTGGGAGGCAGGTTGGGCAGGAGCTGTGACCTCTGCCATATTCCCTTCTCTTCCTCCTCCTGCTGTGAGATCTCTCACCCTCTCCCTCTGCGCTCCAGCTCCATCTCATCCCACGGGCACCTCCCACAGCTTGCAGAGACACGCGTGTGGCTCCCATTGAGCTGCCTCGCCGGGTCCAAAACCTGAAGGGACCTTTTTGTCAGTGGGGGTTGGACCCTGATATCCTGCCCCATGCTACGGGGAACCTCACGCTGAAGTCGGTTGGCAGGGGTGGGGGGAGCCCAGAAGCTGCATGCACGGAGGAGGGGGGGTCTCACCAACCAGTCCAGAATGATGTTTTTCTATCTTTATGATTTATAGCACTGGGAACAAAAGGTGCCAGTTATTTTCCTAATTCTCTCTGAGACCAAAGTCTCTTTGGGACTGCTGGAGTGGACCAACGGGGCAGAGCGGGTGCGTGGTCCTCATGTGGCTCTCCCCGGCATGGCACGGCTGGGACCGGAGCCAGGAAAGCCCAGGCTGCTGCAGGGACCTGGGGGCACCACGGCCTCACATCCTACTGCTCCAACACCCCCCAGCTCAGCGTGGAGGCCGTGCGGATGGGCAGGCGGCACAGAAGAGCTCTCACCTCCTGCAAGCAAACGCCACCCCCGTGCTCGGGAGGGACAAGCATCACGGGGACCGTGGGGTGGCCAGCGTGGGACCCTCCCGTCTCTCCTCAGCGGGATGCTACCTCACACAGACTGATGGACACATGCACAGCAACTGCTGCGACTTCGCACGCATCGCTGCATTTCGCACCACAGCTCTCACTGACAGGTGCAGGCAAAGGTCTGGCAAACACAGCTTTCCTTAGCCTGTAATACTCCCATGCCTGACTCTTATTAGATTCCTACGCTAAACCCAGGAGGGTGTCTGGGGCTCTTGCATGTAATTACAAGGCTGATAATTCTATCAGGTGTAATCTCAGCCTACCTCTGTTCAGCCACACACAGATAAGCATTGGAACAGCCACATCGCTTTAAGGGAGAAGGAATCCAGCCACATCAAGTAGTGAAAACGCTGCAAATCCCACCCAACACTTGTAAGATAAATACAGTCCAGCCTCTTAGCAGCTGCAGCGCAGGGTCCCAGAGCCAGACTGCACATCCTGGGGAGCACCTGGGGCGCTGGGGAAGGCAAAAATCAGAAACCTGTAATTAAGCCCACCACCGGTTCAGGCTGTTCACCCACCAGGGCAAACGCTTTCTCTTCTGGTGAGCCCCAACGGCAGGTTTCTAGTGTCGGCAGGGACCCTGCGTGCACCTCAGCAGTTAACGCCCATGCGATTTTGGGCATCACAGGCTGTATTTAGAAAGCCCCACTGTCACCATGGCAACAGATTTCGCTTACACATAGCGATGCACAGGCACCTGTGCTCCAAACCTGCGCATGGAGAAAAGTGGCGACGCTGTGAGCTCCTCACCGTGGGGTTGCGTCGCTGCTCGCCAATAGTTCACCCTTTCTGGATATTTTTGCTGGACATTTGAACGAACCACCTGGCATGGAAATGGAGGAGAAGAAAGGAATTCCCATTCTCTCTTTCTTCCTAGGAGGCGCAGTTCAGTTCAGAGAAGGTGTCCGTGGAGACCCGCTGGAAGGATGTACCTTGCAAGACTCCGTCACTCTGAGCTGCACTCTGCGAAACTGCAGCTTTCCAGGAGGGAAAGGGGAGAGGGCTGTGGGAGGCGGCAGGCAGCCGTGCAGCCACAACCCACCCCGCACATCGCTAGGGATGGCAGCAGATTTTGAAGAGGACGAGGTCCTCACCGATGGCCTGAGAGGCTGGGGCATCAGCAGGAGATTTTTGAATTTAAAGCACGGCTTATATCGCTTAAACAAATTATTCCGTGTGTCGTCCATCACTCCTGACTGCCAGTGCCACACTGTGTAACATGAAGTAGCTTTACAGGATGGAAAGAGAGGTCACACGTATTTCATGCTGGGCTTTTTCCCCTTGTTTTCTTTGCATTGAGGAGGACTCGTGTCCTGCCAGGGAGCCCGTGGGAAAGGAGGGAAGGCAGGAGAGCTCCCTAGGGAAGCGACGAGGCGTGCTGCTGTCTTAAGGAAGGGGCCATGTCCAACAGCAACACTCAGCTTCCCACCAAGCTTTTCATCTGTAATTTTGAAGCCATCATGTCCCACAGTCCCTGGCAGCCGTTACAGGTGTATCTGCTGCAATCCACTGATGGAGCAGCAGCTTGCCCATAACTGGGCAAGCCCACCCCACAAGAGCCGTGCCAAAGGGTTTAATACCCGAGCCAATTATAAAACCCCAGGGTTTTATTCTAACAACATACAAATGCTCACACGAGCATAACTTAATTTAATTTTCAGTGCTCCGCAGAATATATTTTTCATTGCACCTCAGCTGCTGCCCAGAGAGAAATGATGTGTTTAGTCTTTTGACAATTTTGCTAAAGCTTCGTTCCCAGCTGATCTCTTTCAAACGATCTGTATTTCAGGGATTTTTATCCTTAATTAATCTTGGCGATAATAAGAAAAAAAATAAAATGGAGTTTTGGAAAAAATGTATTTTCTGCAATTAAAATCATACTTTCTCCCATTCCTCTCTCATGTCCCTCCACTCCCCCAGCCTTGGCCTTTCCCTGCCCTTGCAAACAGGCAATACCCCAGACCTCTCTAGTATATGTGATACCGCAGGAGACTGGAAATATTTCTGAGCCAGGAAATAATGACAGTTATTCCATTAGATACAAAGGTTCTCCTCCACAATCTTCACTAAAGAAGCATTACACAGTTAATAATATTACCTAAAACTCCCTACCAGCTCTAAATGGCCCAGATATCCTTTTGTCCTGTTGCTCCAGGCTGTATCGCTCTCTTCTCCTAAGAATGCTTTGGCAAAGCATGCCGAACTGCATAGGATATATTCACCATAATAAACCTGCTCTTGTCATCCTAATGTAAATCCCAGCAACTGACCAGGCAGCCCTGCCGGACTCCCGCAGGTCCGGGTTTTCTGCAAATACATGCAGCATGCTCCGAGCAGGCGAGCCCCCAGCCTGGCTGCTGGCTTCAGCTCCTCCGTAGCGCATGCCCACCTATACAGAGTCATCCCTAGCCTATTGCTTCAGCTGAAGGAAGTGGGGTATTGGACAGGCAAGGCTGCCAGGCCAGGAACAGCAAGCAAAATAACAATAATGTTACCCAGACACGTGCTTTTCAGTCAAAAGGGCTGTTTGCTGGGCTGTGCTCTGGTTGCTGAGAAATTTTGGCTTAGTGAGCCCCAGCTACCCCTCCTGGCCCTGGTTCCTGCAGACACGGTGCCGTGGGGTTTGCACCCACTGGTGCCAGCAGCGGGGGCGGGCTGCAGCTGCTATCGGTGCTGGTGCTTGCGTTCCCCAGCTGAGACGTTTTTGCTGCTGGTTTTAAGCCATCACTGGGTCCCCTCTGTGCTTCAGCTTTCCCAGAGAGGGGGTAGAAAGTCCCTCTGTCCTTCTAGGAAAGGGCAGTGAGGAAACCCAGAGGAAGGGCCAGATTAGGCATGTGGACACAGGAAGGGGGGAAAAAGGCAGACATGGCAGCATCCCACTTTTGTATCTTGTCTCTTGATGCCTGTGGTATAACGAGGCAGGTCCAATCTAAAATGCTGAAAAAAGATCATATTCTCTCCCCCAAACACCCGTGCTAGTTAACATACATATCTATAGCTATGTATCTATCTCCTTGCAGGCAGAGCCTGGGCTGACGCTACATTCACACTGCTGATGAGGCCGTGAGGAGCTGGGAGAAGTTTCGACACACTAGATACAAAGGTTAAGTGGGGTTAACTGTGTTTAGAAACAGCAATAAAAGCACAACCCATAGGAAGAGGAAAAAGATAAAGTATTTCTACGGACAGTTTTACCTAAACCTTCATGCTCTAGGACTGGCACAGGAGCAAAGATGTCAAAGACCAGCCCAGCAAGAAATCCCAGGTGGTGCAGAGTAACTGTGCGCTCTATAACTACTGCGTGGATATCTTTATCTTAATGGCTATCTACATCTTAATAGAATAATTTACTGTAGATCCCATAGCACATATTTTCACTCATTATGGAAGACTGCCACAGAGGTATTCGTTCACAAGGCTCTTGAGTTTTGGAGAAGCCACATGATGGCTTAGATGGTTTAACAGAAAACACACCATTTAGGAGCCGCCAGCCCAGCCGCTCCGGGAACCGTGGCCGGGAAGCTGGGTTGAATCGGGACTGCGAACACAGATATCATTCCCCCCTTTCTGCTTCAAGAAGCTGAAGAGACGCATCCCCAGGGAGCCTGAGCTGGGCGCGCCTGCTTTTACACCCCTGTGGGAGGGCTGCCCAGCTCTCGCCCAGTGTTTCTGACAGGGAGTGTTGCAGGCTCGTGCCCCAGCCCTTCCCGAGCACGGGAAACGAGCCTCATCCGTGGCACAGAAAGCCTGCTCTGTGGGCACAGCCGGGGCATTTTCCTCCAGCTTTGGGGCAGAAAGGGAGCGTTTAGCACTCAGGGTGGGCAGCCCCACCAGCATTGCTTCAGACGCTGTCCTCAGGTCCCTGCCCCAGTCCCTCCTCACCCATCACCCTAAGTCTTCGCCCTCCCAGAAGCCATTTGCTCTGACTCAGGGGCTGGACAGCATCTCCTTGCACGGGCTCTGACAGCTCAGTGCTGCTTCCCGGGCAGCTGAGCCCTCCCTAAGCCCCCCCCCGGCAGCAGCCGGGCTTTCTGGGGACAGGAATCCCTGCACCCTCCCCAAAGCCCGCATGAGTCATCGAGCTGTTAAGAGACGGGAGGTTATTTCTGGATTTAACTTTCTGGACTGAGGGAAACACTGCCGTGTCAGCACCCAGCTGTGCTTTTAAGAGGTGCGTTGTTTGGCAAGTCTTGCAAATCTATTTCCATACGAAAGCACACGCATGAATCACTCCTTATAAGAAAAAGCTGTGGAGGTGAAAGGGCCAAGAGAAAGTCTTTGCTGGGAGATAGCGAAGGCAAAACTGACCATTATTTTTTTCTCCACTGTAACTAAAATAGCCACACAGAGATGGAAAAGACCAGGAGAAGCCCCCCTTCTCCCCTCATCCAGAGCTGATCCCTCTGCTGCTTTTCCCCACCAGCTCCTCAGGAAAGATCAGTACTATCACTTACTGATGCCAACTTACTGCTGGGGCAACGTCAGCGCTTCTCACTGCATGTGTAAAAGCTTTTGCTACCAATATTATTTCCTCATGTCCTAAAAGAAAAAAATAATTGCCTTACTCTCCCTGCCAAGTTACCCTCTCCCCACAAATATCAGTGTTTTCCTAACACTACCTAGTCCCAAGGAACACTCCTAACTAGGAACAAAAAACTCAAGCTGGTGACCTGCTGGTGATGCTCCTGCACTCAGGGCCAGTCTCCATGGAATTCATCAAGTTTTATTCTTTTTTTTGTGAGGAGCAGCTGCCCAGACACATGGGCATCTAGATACAGGCACGGTGGAGGTAATGGCAGCAGCGTGTGGAACTGAGGCGAGGATACCCCCAAGGTCACAGGGAGGTGTGATCCTAGTGCAGCCAGGCTGCAGTGGGCACTCTGCCCGCCTGTGCCTTCCCCACGTGTGGAGGTGGGTGCTGCAAACCAGGGCTGGCAGTGGCTTTCGTTCGCCCGGCAGGCAGACAGCTGGCAGCGCCCTTGGGGATCTGGAAAAGGAACCAGTGGCAAAACAGTGGCTGTGATAAAGCAAAAGAACAAGGAAGAGGAGGAAAAGGGACAAGGGGGGAAGAAAGCAGAGAAGAGAAGAGAAATTTGTGGAAGGGAGCTCCCTCCAGCAGCGATTCCCCTCCTAGTAATCCTGATTTCCCCCCCAGTAATCCTAGTCTCCCACTGAAAGCTGGTGAGGATGCACAGAGAGATGGATGCAAAAGGGAAGGGGAGAACAATTTACAATGCCATAAGCCTTTCTTGCTCAGCTAAATTTCTATCTGCTGCCTCTGAGGAACCTTTTCATGACCCAGAATTTCCTCTCCCAACACCGATAGTTGTGATCTTCCCTTCAGCTGGCTCCTTTCCACCTTAACTTTCATGTACAGATTCCTGACATCCATAACTTATTTCTATTTGCCACACAGCACTGTAGCAAACAGCCCCTCTCGCACACATTTTGGTCAGTGATTCCTTCAAGACTTTAAATCTTTGCATATGATTACGCTCAGACCAACGGCCCTGTGGTTGCTCCTTATTTATATATACTTCTGTACTTATATTTTCAAAATATACCACCCATTCAGAGAGCTGTTAAAGGGCATTGCTATTTGACGAGTAAGCAAATGTGGTATTTTCTATTGTGACTGTAGGAAAGAAACTATTTCATTTCCTTGGAAGAGGTGCCTTAAACTCTGAATTTGCTTCTGTCTTGATTCCTGTAGTTCTTGTTTCCATACCCTAAATCTCATTCTTGGCTTTCCTTCCATGGTCCTTTAGCCAATACATCTACTTTAAATCTCTTCCTTATCCTCATTGCATCATTTCCCATTTATTTATACTCTTCCTATTCAAGCGTCTGGAAAAGTTTTCTGCTGCTTTTTGACCATGATCAGCAAACACAACTTAGTTGGACTCGTGTTGATTTCACTGTATTCCTAGACTTTACTGGCCATCCACAACTTACTTGGCTGACAGGCTGGTTTTCCATTCCTTGTTAGCTTTTTATTTTTCTATGTTTGTTTGAGGTGTCCATTGCCTGGTTAGTTTGCAAGACCTGCCGTACAAGTTTAGTTGAGATTTAAGGTCCTCATAATTCCTGCCCTTTTATCCTATAGAGAGCCCAGGCTTTGGCTAGTCATCTCCACTGACTTCATGGCAACTCCCTTGTATCAGGTCCAAACCCCTTAGTTACAGGCATCCTTGCATTTAAGCTGAACCAAATCAGCTCTTCAGCATGCAATAGAGCATTCAGTCCTGCAATCTGTGCTTCTTCCTCTGCCAGGGCTGTAAGCCTCAGCCTGCTCCTTATCACAGGTCTGCCCTCCAAAACTTTATTTCCCATGCCGTTCCCTATTCTCCTTTTATTCATGACTGCCTTCAGGTCACAGCCTAAACTCTGCCATCATCTTTAAGTGCACATCTAGTCTAAGGTGAATTTTATCAGCCTAAATAGTTTCCGTCATTGCCTACCCAAAGCCAAGGTACATCGTACAGCTTCTGTATCTCATCATCTCAGTCTTGCAGTGTAAGTGCTCAGGTCTCCTCCAGCACTGCCACCGCCACCTCTTCTCTGATCGACCTTGAGAAAGGAATGAAATAAATACCCAAGCTCTCCTGCCAGCCCCACTCCTCATTCCTTTCCTTTGGTGCCCTGGTCCATGGCTGCAGGGTTTCCTAAGTCTTTTGCCTAAACATAATCTCTGCAGCCTTGTTTAAGCTCAGCTGCAAAATCAGCCTCATATTCTCTTCAGAGTGCACTTTCTTCTCATTTTAGAAAAATGCAGTCCAAGCGCAAAGCTTATTAAACATGTACTGAAACCAATAAACCACCAAGTGACAGATAAACAAATTACCTTCTCCTCAGGCAACCTCCTTGGAAGGTTACATCTCCCTCCCCAGGGAAGCACAAGATCTCTCATTTATGTGATGTCCTGATAACACATGCAGATCTGCATTACAATAATGACTGCGTACAAATCACATGCTTCAGGGCTTCAGCCAGTTGCTTGATGAATCCAGGAAGGGACTACTTCCTTCAGTACAAGATTGGTCAGATTTTTTTGATGACTTCTCCACTGCCTTCTGAAGTGCTGAGGATCAGCCGTGGGTGGGACACAGTACAGGACAGACAGCGAAGAGGGTCTTCTCTCTTGCAATTGATACCTACCTGGATAATTTGCTGGTCAAATTTATTACCAAATTTGGCAATAAATATTATTCCAGTCTTCCACTGTCCTCTCAGACTGGTGAAGCTTTCATTTTCTCTTACCTTCTTGGGTCTGTATCTTAGTACAGCTCAGCTCTGTGACTGCAACGTACCTCTTCTTCTTCCGTTTCCTGAGGTATGGCTCCCATCTCTTTTGACTTACAAGGCCAGAAACGTCTTCACTTGTCTTAAATTATTGGCATCGATATATGTTGTAGAAATTTAATGGTACATAGAGGAAACCAGGGAAGGTAATTTAACCTTTCCCCCCTCTACTCACCACTGGTGAGACACACCTGGAGTACCGTGTCCAGGTCTGGGCTCCCCAGCACAAGACAGACATGGACTTACTGGAGTGAGTTCAGCAAAGGACCGTGAAGATGATTAAGGGACTGGAACATCTGACCTATGAGGAGAGATGGAGAGAGCTGGGACTGCTCAGTCTGGAGAAAAGGTGTATAAATACTTGATGGGGGGAATAAAAAAGATGAAGCCAGGCTCTTCTCAGTGAGGCCCAGTGACAGGACAAGAGACAGTGGGCACAAACTGCAATACAGGAAATTTTTAAATGTAAGAAAAATCTTTTTTACTGTAAGAGCTGTCAAGCACTGACACAGGTTGCCCAGAGAGGTTGTGGAGTCTCCGTCCTGGCAGATACTCAAAACCTGACTGGACACGGCCCCGAGCAACCTGCTCCAGCTGACCCTGCGTGAGCAGTTGGGTTGGAGGAGCCGATCTCAGCGGTACCTGCCGGCCGCAGTGAGTCTTGATTCTGTAACCTAACAGGCTCCTCTGGCCTAAACCACTGTGAAATTAGTCCAAGTCACAGTATTCAACTGCTTATTTAAAGCAAAAGAGATTATTAAATACCCAGACATCAAGAGAAATGGGCTTGCTCGATCGCACTGTGGTTGTCTACATCAACTGCCTCGGGGATGCAATAGCTAAAGTATGAAACAACCACCTCTTGCTCGAGTCTTGCTGCTCTAAGAATCGCCTAACTGGGTGCCCGGACCCAAACCTCCAGCAAACGACCATGCAAGGCTCCACCCAAAAGGGAAAGGGGGCCTTGGTGAACCCCAGAGCAACTAGTGATGGCCACTAGTGGACTCTACAAAGAAGTGGATGCTGTCATGTCTGCCACCATGCCTGCGGACTTCCCACTGGCGGCAAAATCAGTCCTTTAGCATGTTCTTTGCCAAGTTACTTTACCTAAAAAAAGCTTTTGGCAGCGATGACAGGACCAAGGCAGCCCTTCCTTTTGCAATCATGTGCCGCAGCAGAACACTGCCCAGAGCACACAGCTATCTGTCAGCTTGATGATACATGGCGTTGCGTGTAAAGCTGAAACAGCCCTCAAGCTATTTAAAAAAAAAAAAAAAAAAAAAAACAAAGCCTCATAAGACATACATTTTATAATGCTTACCAGGCTTGATACCTCAAAGTCAGCTTGGTAAGACAAAAAAAAAAAAAATCCCCTATGCACTAGTTCCATCAACTCCTCCTCTTTGTGACCCCCATGGAGGTGGCTGCAAGTCCTCTGTGTTCATACACATGAACATATACATATGAACGCATGTGAACTTGGATATATTTTTTCCTAAATCATTGAAGAACCAGAAAGTTCATCATCCTTTTGCATGCCAAAAATGGCCATTTTTAGCAGAATCAAACATCCTCCCAAAAGCAGATAAGAAAGTGATCTGCAAAGTACTTTCCAAATGGTTGCTTTGGTGCTTATGGTTTTTTAACATTTAAAATTGCTGATTCTCACATCCCCCTCTTTGTGAAAGAAGTGGGAAGATCCATGGATCTGACAAATCTGAGCAACAGTACCTTGAAAAAAGAAGGGAAACTGATTTCTAAGGACTAAAATTATAAATTCATTTTGAACCTAGAAAGTGTCCCAAAATTTTCATTTTTTACACTTTGAACTCCACTGTTTCACTAAAAATAAAAGTTAAACTGAGAGAGGAGAGAGATCAGTCTGTGTTAACAAGCAGCATCTTTTGGTGCCTGTTTTTAGCCCTGCTTTCTGACCTCAATTTCGCTGTCCAGGTTCTCAGGAGAAAACTAAATTATATGCAAACTCCTCTAGAGGCTCCAGACAATCCTCCTCTGGCAATAAAAAAGGGTGTCAAGGAAAATGCTGAAAGAATTTATATCTGTGCCTGACAGTTGGCAATTTTGGCACAAGCTTAAGCAGGTTTAAACCTAGGGCAATTCTGGGGGAAACCCTGGACAAAATGTGAATGTTGTCTTCTTCAGAAAATGCATGCTAAGAGCTAATACACTTCATTTTAATAGCTGTTGAAAAGGAAAATTGTGATAGTGCAGAAAATATAATACACATATCCAATATACTATCTCACGCAGTGGGAATAAAGTTAAAAAAATACAGTAAATCCTGATGTAGGCAGCAATGATATTTTTAGCTTTAAAGTAGCACATCTGGTAAGAAGGAAGAAACCTGTACTGGGAGACATACTCCAATGCATGACACATCACTGAGTGAGGCCACGAAATCCAAAACTCAGCCTTCAGTGGCACCAGGGTTTTTCTCCAAATTCATCTACAGCTTCTTCTGCAGCAGGAAAAAAGAAGGACGGCTGGAAAAGATGGGATGCTCTGGAAAGAGATAACCTTTGGAAATTTTTTTTTTGTCCTTTTAGGAACGTTTGAGTATAGCCTAGACTGTCCCTCAGAGCCAGTCCAGAACCTGCCCCGTGGTAGGACGGTGTGGCTCACCCCAGAAAAGAGCCAGGCTGTCTTACCTGGACATACGGGACGCTGCTATTTTGCATGCTCAGGACATTTTTCATTCTTCTAAGATATAAAAAGTTCAAAAATCTTCTTACTGACCCGATAGACTTTGTACATTTCCTAATGCATTACTCAGTCTGGGCTACCTCACTTACCCATAAGCTCTTTGGCAATTACAGCGGGCATTTGCAAACCCACTACTGATTTGTAGCATGGATCTTTTGGCTTAAATCTACCAGTTGAGAGGTCTATGCCACACTGTCACTGCTGAGAGGAAAACCCCCTTTCTTGCTGTTAAATTGGTTTGGGCAACTGCCAGGGCCCAGCTTAAATGAGACCGGACAGCACACGTTGCACTGCCCAACAGTATTGCTCTATGTTGCACCAAGTGCCTGCTGAGCGCTAGCTCAGACGTCTCTACAGAAAAACTTCCCTGAGGTAACCTACAGCTGTTCAGCTAGCACGTACGTGGGACCGAACTGGCAAGCAAAGTGGTCACTCAAACTTTCACCGTTACTTTTTGCAGAGACCATGCTCATTAACTAGATGAACAGCTTCACTGATCAGATGAATAGTTACGACTCTGCGTGTCTCTCCCCTGTGCTGTACTTCTCTGTGCAATCTGAAATAAAAATGTAAATCTAAAATTGATCCAGCTTCCTAGTCCCATATATTATGAATTCTCTTTATTTTTGCCACCTGTCATATTTTGCCAGAAATAACAAGAGCTAAAGTGGGAAAAACACGTAATAAAGCAGACACCGAGCCAACATTTAATAATGGTACCTGAAAGCAGGACTAAAGCAATACCCACAACACTGCACCATTTGGCATCGTCCATCAGTTCTTTGCAGGATGACAGACTGTGAAAGGATGCTGAGCACAGTTAGGGAGAAAATGAGAACAAGGCAGAGCTTTGACAGTTCACCTCTGACTAAGAGAGCATTTGAAATCTGAAATGGTTGAAATTTTTTCTCCTTAAAGGAACATTGTAAATGATACTAATTGACCTTTTTGAACACTCCAGATGAGGGGGGGGAAGCACACAGAGGGCACAGGTTTTCTTCTGCACTCTGCTTGTGGGATACATCCTACTCATTTTAATGAAAACCCAACTTTCTAACCAGAACTTGGGGGAAGTCTGCAGATGTTCAGTAGCCTAAAGCAGTTGGGTAATAAATGATTTTTTTTCTTAGTAAAGAACTGACCTTGAATCGTGAAATGAGTCATTCTTCTCTTACAGCAACGGTCTTCTCCTGTCCAAAGTGAAAGAGAGCAACAAGCACACACGCACGTGTGCTTCTGCGACTGAGCCAGCAAGAAAGGGAAGAGTGCTTAAGTTCATGCACATTTTTATTGAGTAGTAATATAAAATGCTTCTTTCATTGTTACAAGTGCATGCTTTGATTGCCAACATTTCGAAGTCAAATTACAAAGGCAAGGCTGTAGGCTGTAGTGAATTACTTGGGCACTTATACAATTGTTAAAAAATATCAATGGACTGTTTTGTTTTGTTTTGTTTCTTTTTCTTTTTTAGAATGAACCAGTTGAAACCCGTAACTGATATACAAAGGGAAAAAAGTGAAAAAATTACACATTTGGTGGCACGTGACAGAACAGAACAAAATGACTAAACCATTATGACATTAACAGTTATCATGCATTTAGAATTTCACATGTAACTACAAACTTATTTAAATTTCACAAGGTTTGCTAAACATGCTACCCATCTATATGTGCACTGACAAGCTTATGTTAAAAACTTTAAGAATACTCTCCCCTTAGATTTTTCAAAGCTTTTTTTTGATTACAAAATTTCAAAGGCATTAAGCATTTTTTTTTTAGAGAATATAAAGTACGCCAGTATACATACATTTCCAGTATAAGTCAGACCACTAAGCGCATTACAGTCCCATACAGGCCTATACAGCCATTTTTTCTTAAAAAACATGCATAGGCAGATTTTTACAGAATATAGATGCTTTTCACTGCACTTAATATGGTGTCTTGTTCACTATACTTAAAAATGCACCACTCATAAATATTTAAATTCAGCAAGCCACAACCAAGACTTGATTTACCAAAAAAACCCAGAAAACCCCCCAAACCAAACCCCCCTAAATATAAACAGCAAAAAAAGATAAATGTTATCATTATTCCAGTTTTTTTTTTAAACAAAGAAAAGGATAATTGCTGCCAAATTAGTAAGATAAGTGTTATATTTAAAGAAGGGCATTGAAGCACACTAAAGAAACCTGAGGTAAGCATAATCTGTACAAAATTAAACTGTCTCTCTCTCTCTCTCTCTCTCTCACTCTCTCTCTTTCTCTCTCTTTTTTTTTGGCATTTTAAACAAATTTCCAACATTCTTTTTTTTTCTTTTTTTTCCTCTATATTTTTAAAGACTGCCTAATTTATTTCATAGCCATTGTCTGACAAGAGTAGCAAAACATTATCAATAAATAGTCCTTATTTAGTTTGTACATTTTGTTAAAAATGTTTTGATGTTGTCCATGTTTAGTGCTGCAACTGTAAACGTACAATAGTTAGTAAGAAATTAAACAAAGTTTTCATGTCCAGTAACATAATAAAAGGCCTTTCAGTAACATATCTAGACGTTCCCAATGCAGTAGGAAAACATGTTCATTCCCCTAACTTTGCAATATATACCAGCATGAGCTTTCATTTTTCTACAAGCATTTTAAAGGCATATCCAAAGGAGGTGTCTCTCCCCCACCCCCCCTCCCACCAAATTAAAGTTGACGATCTCTTCGTAGATGATTTTTGTAAACTGAATCCAACACCTGGCCCCCAGAGCAAGTAAGCTATTATCAGAGGCAAGAACATCCCACTGCTGATGTGCAGCAACCCCATCGTGCCCTGCAGCTCAACCCCCCTCCCAGACAGTGGTCACTGAATATTGCTGCTATTACTGCCGTTGCTGTCCGTGCCATTAGTCTCTGTGGAGATTGCCTTGTTGATGGAGTTAAGGTTGGCATCGGATGGCACGTCTCTGCGTGGAGGCATTCGCTCATTAATTCGATCTAAGCCTTTGGCCTCTTCGAAGCTAGTGATCTTATGCTGGGGTGAAAATCCTTTGATAGCTAAATAAAGGATTATTAAAAAGTAAAATTAGCAAGGTAAAACTCTTGGCGGCTTTTCCCCCAACTTAGCAATGAGTGCGAAAGTCCTTCTTTGTGAAGGCGGCAATGAGAAGATCTGACAACATGACCGACTCCTTACCGTACTCAGAAAGACCTGGGGGTTAACTAACCACCACCGTCTCTTGCAACACAACTATTTTTTTCAACAAGATCGAATTCCGGTATTTTGCTGTCCACTGGGGTTCAGCTTCAAACGCTGAGAAGCTGACATGAAACTACAGTTTGCAATTAGGAACCATGCTTAGGGCAGAGCCGTGAGCCGGTGAGTTAGCATTTGTCGTCATCACTTACAGCCTTAAAGACATCGTGCCTCGCCGGAACATCCTTAATCAGGCAAAACTCCCATTTGACTCTCAAAGACCGGGGTAAAAAGCGCTGCCCAGTTACAGGTGGCGATGACTTGGTGAGGCCAGTTTGCGGGATATACATTAAAGCTATGGGAGATCTGGGGCGACCCTACAACAGGTTGTCTTATGTTCTCAACACAGGCGAGCTGCTTGTTGATCACTCGGGGCAGTTAGCCTCCCCAACACATCCCTGGACTTCTAGAAAGCAGCTTGAGTCAAACAGCAGTAACGCCGTGCAACGCAGACCAGGGATATCGTAACCTTTGCGCATTTGTACAATTTAACTTTGGAAACGCACTGACAAAGGACCAAAGTTCCAACTGAACCTGAGGACTTTTGATCTGGCCTTCAGCAGCAACATTGATGAGGCCACACCAACCTCAGAAGGCAGGCACAGGCTGGGGAATGTATTTGTAGAGTGTGATTTTTATTTGATTTGATTTTTTTTTCTCTCTTTAATTGAAGAGTTGAAGATCTTTAGATTTAAAGCAAAAGAGAAAAAAGCACTGTAGGCAAACAGCAGGTCACAACTCTGTAGATAATTTGTCATAGCCTTCTGTGTGTTTTTCTCTTATCTGCACCAAATCAATGCACTGCACTTCCAGAACTGGCACTTTTGCTATGTCTCTATCTTAACATGCCATAGAGCAGAAATGGCGTGTTAGTACCAGGAAGCTGCAAACTCCCTGAAGAGAAAATGGTAAGGGAGTTTCAAAGATCAAATTCGATATTTCTTCCCTCCCTTTATGTTCTCTTTACCCTGAAGTACTCCTGCTCTCCTTCCAATATGCAGTCCCAATTCTGGACAAGCTGGTAACTTCTGTTAAAAAAAAACAGCGAACAAACCCCAAACCCCAGAACATCCCTGGTACCAATCTACCAGTCCTTGCATTTTGGGGGGAGTGAGAAAAGCGTTTTCATGCTGATAGTTTTGCCAACCATTCCTGTGAAAATGGATAGATCCTGTTTGCCTCAGGATTTAGTTCCTTAGCCAGTTTCACAAACGTTATATTGGAACTTTGTGAAGTGCATGGGTTTTAACATGTATTATACTTCAACTCAGAAAAACAACAACAACATAATGGTGATTAGTCAAGTGAGCAGAGATGGAGCAGTGAAAACAGAACAGGCCCTACAGTGAGTTTTTTCATGGATTTTTTTTGCTTTTTTTTACTTTATCTTCTACCACAAAAATGAAGATGTCTAACAAGCACCCAGGCCAATCCCTTAAAGCAATAGTTTAATGGATGGCCGTGTTGAAGCTGAAACACTTGCTGTGTCCTGGAGCTTGCCGGTAGCACAGCCCAGTTGGTGTTATCGGGCCCTGAATCAAACTGCAGATGGACAATTGGTAAAGGGCAAAACATTTTCTCCATCGTTAGCTTCGTCTACGTAGACTAGTCATTACGACTACGGTTAGTGTCTAACTAGCAAGGATGGCAAATCAAGAATTAACTTGAAGGGTGCATATTGCTGGAATGGGGCATGTTCAATCGAATGTATTTCAAGCAGACAGGTTATCGTCTGTAATAATGAGGAAGGTGCTCTGCTGTAGTTGCTGGTCAGACAACAAGTATTAGCAGTTTACATTGAGAGTATACTAAAACACAACACATAGTCACAGAAAATCACAGAAAACAGCCAAACTGTCAACGAGAATGCACACTGCAGATTAGAGATTGCTGATAGGAATAGATAATTCCAACATAAATAGCAGCTTACTCACTGCTATTTAGAAAGCAGTTGTATTTTCTCTTACTTGTTTGTTCTGTAATTTTATTCACTGCTTTACAAAAATCAAAAACAAATTCAACTGGCCAAAAGGGCACATCTTACCAACAGACAGCAATCATCAGATTATTTTATTTTTTTTAATTAACTAAAAAAAAAATACCCACAGAAAATTTGAGAGGGGCAAGAACAAAATACAACTGAATAATTTTGTTTTAAAGGGGAATTCTGACAATTCTTCTTCCAAAACTTTATAATGCTGAATATTGCGCATCTACATTGCAATATGTGATTACTTAGGTTTTAAATGTAGCGTTAAAAATTGCTTAAGGGTTAAATTAGAGGTCTGTCAATAAAGCACCATAGTTTTCAATACTAAACATTCAGAAATCTTCCGAGGCAGCCAGTCACTTTATATTTGTAGCTAAAATGGTGCTGGTGTTAATGGTTGCTCTAATGTAAATATCCAGTGTGTAAACTGCCACTACCAGAGGAAGCAGACATCTTGCAGACAAATGTCTCATGTTGTTTTACTTCTAAAGAGAAACAGAAACATGCTGAACTGTAACAAAAGACCAATAAAATTTTTTTTACTAGTGACCTAAAAGAAAGGAAACAAACCGAAGCAAAAAAAAGAAAAAGGAAAAACAAAACAAAACCAACCCAAAACAAAAAGAGAGAATATTTCTAAAAAGCTGTGTGTTTTCCTCCACCAGAGATTGCCGAGGATGGTTTGAGGTGGAGACAAGACCCAGCCTCCAGCTCACAGCTTTTGAGCTATGTGTCACAGAGCATTTACGAGCTGCTGCCGAGTTATGTCCCGTGAAATCCAAGTCCCCTGATCTCCTCCTGTGGCATTACTCAGTGCTTAGTTCAACATACAGCAATTCCAACGTGACTGTAACTTTCAGAACAAAAAACCCCGCAACAACAGCAACAGAAAAAAACCCAAAAAACGTTTTCCCCTTTAAAGCAATTACATTTTGGTTAATACCGAGCCACAATTGTTAGCCCAACACCCACACAATCTGTACAAGCTACAGCAAAATGAATACACCCAGCAGAGCCCTTATCTGTTGTGGCACCAACAGAAAGGGGACTGGCCAATTTACCTTCATCAGCCTCAATAGCCTCAACAGTAGCTGAAGAGAAGAAAGGGGTAGCAAAACGAATGAGAAAAATGAGCAGAGGATTTTAACTCCAAGAACAAGTCAGTGAATAGCAAAGGAGCTACAACACTAATGTTACTGTAAGTGCTGGATTTTGGCAAAACAGACATACAGAGAAATGCTTACACAAAAACAATAATTTGCAGATTGAATTAAGCTATAGCTTGTTTTGAAGCAGAAGTTTCACAAACTAAAAGTTTTTAAAGACACATTAGAGTAGTTTTCTTTTGACTCAAAAGAACTACAAAATGAAAATGTCTTCCATATTGCACATCTGACCTGAAAAGGCCATTATATAATTCTCCCAGCTTTGAATAAGAGCAGTTTGATTTGCCCTGTCAAAAGAGACCGAAAAATGGCATAAAGCCATCACACAAAATTCGTACCACTTATGATGTCAGCTTGAAATGTATTAGCTGCCAGTACAAGGCAAAAGAGCCACATATACAACTTCTCAGAATGGTTTTTTTCTCTCTTCTGACTAAAAGAAACTTCCCCACAGCATGGGACAGTTTGCTCAGACAGCTTTGCCTTTGCTTGCAATCTTGCCCAGTCTGCTCCACCTGTAAGTGTCCTTCTTGTCAACCCCATCTCCGAAAACAGCATCCTTCTAGTATTTTATTTAAATCAATGGACATAGATACAAGACTGAAAGCTGTTGGACCTCCAAAATTGCAAAGCCTGGTCAGAGAGAGAAAAGTTTGTAACCGGGAGGTTGCTGCAGTGTTATAAATACCATGTTACCACTGTTTTGAAACCGTTCATTGTTCTTAAAGACAGAATTTTATTTGAATTCTACCCATCAGCTTTGGCATGAATTTGTTTTTACAGTCAGAGATTTAGAAGCTGGTGCAAATCAGCAAATGCAATTCAATATACCAATGGTACAGCTCAAATATTTTAAAAGAATTTTGATTCTCAAGAACTTCTCTGGTTTAGAGAATAGCTCAAGAAGCCAAGTTTTTAGGAATTCCTCTCTTCTTTTTTGTCTTACTTTCCCCTACATAAAAGCTTTTTTTCATCCTCCATAAAACTCAAACAATTTTTTTTAATTAGGATGTTAAATATGGATTGAGATCAATATTAAAATATGTATGCTATTATCTTGCTGCATGGGGAAGTGAGAGGAGCTAACCTGCATGCACCAAGATAAGCCTATGCCTCTCAAGCTACAGAGCAAGAGAGATGGCAAAAATCAAGGAACGAAACCAATGCAAACTTAAAAGAAAAGGAAACACAATAAGTAGGATGAGAAATTAAAATGAATAACCAGATCCAAACCAGCACTGACACATTAGAAAAAAAATGAAGACTAAAATGTATACTTCCACAACAGAACATACCACTCATATTTTCTGTTAATACGTATGGTAATATGAATGTGTGCTTAACAGAAACTATGTAAACTTCAGATTATTTGGTGAATGGGGTACTACGTGTTAACTAATGCAGAAGCTTGTGTATAGTAATGTTTTACTAAGCCAGAATACTGCAGTATGAGGAGATTTTCCTTTCAGCCATTGTAACAAGAACTTTAGGCAATTTTCTCAAATTCATTTCAATTCCTAATATTTTGCCAGGGCAACAATAGCAGTTTTCTTGGACCAATTCTTCTGACAAATGTAAAGCAACTATATGGAGAAAAGCCTAGGTAAAGACCACAACCCCATTAAGAAAGGCATCCTGTGGAATCATATTGCAGCATTTTCAAAGCAGAACGTTACTATGTCTGTAACACACAAGTCATCAAAAAGAAAAAAGGGAAGGGGAAAAAAGGGGAAAAGAAGGTTTACCACCATATACCTGAATCTTCTAGGTAAAAGAGACAGTAAAGGGAAAAATACAGAGAAAGAATGCTCCAGGAAGGAAACAGGAAAACAAGAGGCTGAGACTGTGTTAAGGTTATAAAGCATTTCTATTTTTTACATCTACTGCCAACAGAACCTCAATAAGCAAGAGACATTCTTGTGTGCCTGCAATATACTCTACAGCAATACACACAGAAAAAAAGGAGAGCTTACAGTAGTAAATTAAATACTTTGCAGCTCCTTATTCCAAAAGGAATATTTCATCAAAGGCAGCCCTACTATAGACTTACAGATTTCCTGTAACTAGAAGCACTTGGTATAAAACTGAACTGACAATCTGTATTATGTTTGTGTACAAGGCAAATGCGGTGTTTGTAAAAGCCTCCCTTCACTTGGGCTTAAATCAGAGTGAAATTGTTATCATGCTGTCACCTAGAATTGCTAGGAGAGAAAATCTAATTCTAGAGCTATTTTCCATTGGTGATTCTCTATGAAGAAGAACAAATCAGATAAAATAAGAATTTGAGTGTCATTATCCAAGCTGAACATTCAGTACTCTGTGTATCAAAGGCTGCTCTCAAAAAACCCCCCAAAGATGCTGTAAACTGTGGAAAGAGCGCACTTTACATGCAATGCTGACCTACCATTCTGAACAGTTGATTTTCTGGGACTTTTTTCCCCCCTCTTTCTTTGTAAATCAGTGGTACGCAATAAGTCTTGAGAAGTGGCCTTACATGAACTGCTCACAAATGCTCCAGTACAACAAACCGCCTGATTTATTCTGTCCTTTATTTTTTTCCGAGAAGACTGCGGTTATTTTTCTTGGGTTCTGCAGTTGAAAACCAATTGGTTTTTTTACACATAATGACACACACAGGCAAACATGCTTACCGCTTTGCAGTGTTTGTTTTCCTCCAGAGAGCACACCACTGGGCAGCATTCCTGTTGGAGTCAAACCTTTCAGCGTCAGCACACTTTCACTCTCTTCTCTGCAGAAGGAAAAAACCCCCAAAAGTAAATAAATGTCTTTTTTTTTTTTTTAAACACAGAACACATTTTAGACACCTTAAGCTACACCTGCCCTGCAATGATTTGGTTATCTCCAATCTCCTTACCAAGATAGACTGAATCTGGTAATAACACCCGCACCAGTACAGTTCCCCGCACTGCTATGTAAGTGGTTCACCTTTGCACCACGCCATACACAGACTCCCGCTATAGTTAACACTATAACCTGCATCTATGAAACAAAGTATGACATACATTTGAATATATATACATAAAACCACAAACTTGATGGGAGGAGGACCAAAGGAGCAGTTATTGCCAACAACACATTTAAATGTCTTGCACCATGTGGTCCAAAATCAACTTAAATTGTTCTTTTGCTTTTGTCTACACTAGCAGTCAGGTGCATTATTTATTAATGATCACCATCCACTTAAAAAAAGGCAGCTCATTAAAATTAATAAGCACTTCCACCCTTACTAGGACTGTTCTTAATAGTTTTGTATACTAAAAATGGTACTGAATTCAAGAAAAATGTTTTTGAAAACCTAAATATGTTTTGTCAGTCTTTAAATACACACAGTTTTTAATATATGGCAACAGGAATACAACGGCTCTATCCAGACAAGCTGTTAAATACAGCTTTCTACTAGCACTGTAATGCTGTCTGTGATGACATACTTTCTCAGCAGCAAAATTGACCCCAATTCTTTAAGGGAAACCTATTTTGAAGTGCTTTACTTTGAAATATATAATGACAGTAAGCTGGAGGAAGCAAACACAAAGACAGAATTTAGTTCCATGTTCACTTGAGGATAATGTGGTTTTGTCTATCAAAACTGTCTCTCAACAATTCTACTACTTAAAATTTTCTTTAGACCTATGTGCCCTGAATTACTCATGTATTTCAAACAACTCTTGTGTACCTACTACATATACTCTTCAAGTTCTATTTTTAGTTTGAAAATGATTCTCCTTGTACACGCTTTTCTTTGTGTAATAGTCAAAATCGTGACTGTTTTCCTTGCAAGTTTCCTAAGCAATCAGAACTAATGCAACAGCCAAATATTTCCAGAATTAACACAGTATTTTCAACATCGAGTTATACACCAAATTTTTTGCTTTCTCTTGATTATTTGCCCCTGCAAGCAGATGCATAATCTGCATTTTCAATTCAGTCCGTTTAATGTCTCTTTTTTTTAAAATTAGACCGCTATGGCACTTTTAGCTTCACCTTCATAAGATAAGTTTATTCACTGTATTTTTATTATCTTCAAACTGCATATTCCCAAGAAACCTCTGTATCGCAAATTGTGAGATTTTTTTAGCCTTCAGTGTTCCTTATTTTCTAGTGGATGTCCTTTAATTCCATTTAAAAAAAAAAGGAAAATAAACTGACATTTTTATATATATATATAAATAAACTGGTAAATAATATTTTATTTACCTCCCTCTTATCTAAATATATCCAAAGAAAAGTCAGACTTGAGAAAAAAAGTCACAGAGAGGCAATGACAGGGAATCGTGAGCTCTTCCACCGAGCTTAAGCCAATCTTTCTATGATGGCTATTCTCAGCAAAGCTCATTTATAACCTTTGAAACTCAATACAACATTATTTTGATATCTAATTTTGAGACAAAAGTGGCTGAAATGATCTCAGTTTTACATTCAGGTTACATCCTCGAGGAAGCTGGCAACTCTGGCTCAGAGAAGAGATGTTCGACTGAGTCCTTTGAAGATGGTCACATCAGATGCTGATTGTTCAGAAACGCTTTTCAAGAATTAGTGAAAAAAATGTCATAAACCTGCAATGACTCAAACAGGAACTTCAAAGGTTTCTGAAATAGGCTGGTTTAGATGATGGTGTCACTGCAGTCTTTACAGGGTTATACCGAGTTATCAGACACTTGTGTGTCAAATGGGGATTGTGCTGGCAAGACAGAAAAAATAACCCAGGCTGTTCTATAGGAACAGTATTTGCAAGATTAACCTCGTGTAATCTTTGCTGTCTAGAAGCCTGGCACCTAGCTGAGGAGAATCAATCTTTCCCAGCTAAAGAGAAGGGGGGCAATGGTGGCTGGGATGAAATGTCACTCATCCCCCGGAAGACTGGTCAGCAAAACTGCCCATTGGAGGTACCTGTTTATTTGCTGACTATGCCTCTGACGACAGTAAGGATGTATTTGCTGGTTAAAGCTAACGGAGAACAAATATACTCTTCATCTTCAGTCCTTCCTGCAATGTTTCAAGGTCCATCAGTAACCAAGAACTGTAAAAGGCTCAGCAGCTTCAGTGAGTGAACCACTGGCTTCTCTTCTACCACATACAGTTAATTCTGGTCTTCTGGAGTTGTTGGGATGCATGGGGTAGGCATAAAAAAATGTCTCATGAACAACTCTGAGATGAATTTGACTTCTTTTCAGGGAAAGATCAAGTATGATTTCCATCAGTGCCTTAAAATGTTGATTTTCATGGAATAAGTTAAGAGGGCTTAAAGTTTCAAATGGTGCTAAAACCCTAAGCTATGAGGCTTATGCATATCACTTTAGACAGGGCATGTGCAAGAATTATCCTGTACCCTTCTTCCATCCCTGAAACCATAGAAAGCTTCTGCCCCATAGTTCCCTTTGAAAAAGTCTTTCACATATAGGCAATGTCAATTACCTGCAAGTTAACAAAACTCAAACATATCAGCTGAGCATCCAATTTCAGGCCCTTCTGCATATTGAAGTTCACATTTCTGTTGAATTAATCCTGTATTTCAAAAGGTGCTCCACAACAAAATACAGCAGATCCAGAAGCTGCAGTTCAAGGTTATAGGAGAAAGCCAGGTTTCCCAAACTTTGTTTGCTCAACTATCATCAGAGAAAAATAATCATGCTGTTTTATGAAGGTGGTAGCAATGTCGGCTCCCGGCTCTCTGCCAGACTTGGTACAGAGGAGCAGGTGGAAACATTTGATTGCTCCTCTGTCTTGTTTAGGGAAAAGGCATGATGCCAACTTTTTTTTTTTTTTTTTGGATAGGTACCACTTTGAAGTAGCTTGTGCATCACTAGTAACTCACATATAACACTTTGGGAACCCCAGGTACAAAGTCCTCCATCTCAGTATGCTATTTAAAGCTATGCTGCTGCAATATGCAACGTGTGGGCGAACTGCTGTGTCCATGTGAAACCCCAGTGACAACCTGCCCACTGCTTGCATGCTCCAGAAGAGTCTCAAATCAAGCAAGTTTGAGAGTTTCATCTGAAATTAAGAGTATATTCTTCAAGGAACTATTTTTATTTTCTCTTTTTATATCAATCATACAATCATACCAATACATTTTTTAAAAATTCCTTGATTTTGCCCTAACCGTTTTACAGCCATAAACTGACTACAGCAGAGCAACATACAATTTCCTGAGAAAAAAATCCCTCTGCTGAAAGGGGGGAGAACTGTATTTTCTATATTTAGACCACAGCACAGTACAGCATGTTTTCTCTTCTGCTCAGAGACATCAAATGGAGAGTTCTAAACACTGGGTAGCAATTAGTTACTCATGTTCATGTGTTTGGAGGAGTGCAGCCCAAGGTAACGAGTTGCTGTTGTCTGCACAATGATTTCCTGGACTTTTAGTTAAATGACCCTAATGCTATCATCTTTAATCATCTTTACTCATGTCTGTAGCAACTACGGGTGATAAAGTGGGACACTTGGCTTCCTTTTTAATGAGACATGATGTGGAACGTGCCCTTTCTCCACATTTAACTCTTGCCTTGCAGTGGCTAAGACTTAATTAGTCCACCTGGTGACCAAAAGTCTTTTAAAAAAAGGGTAATTGCAATTTTCTTTGCTGATGTCTTTCGTTTGTTCGTCTGGTTTATGTTCAGCAAAAGCCCTGAGGAAGATTATTCAGAGCCATAATAAATAGCAGTATTGTATAAATAAAACAATTTTTAAAAGGTTCCAGTAAAACTCAGTTGGGTGGTATACTAAAATATCAAATTTGCTGTTTGATTAACAGTAGAGTGCTCTAAGTAATCATTCAAAGATGTCCTTTAACATCAAAAAAGAATCTGAAACAGCACAAAACCTTACCTTAACACTGAGAAAACTCTAGCCATTTTTCCTATTGCTCTTATCTTGTTCCTTATAACCTCCTTTCGAGCAGCAGCTGTTGCTCCTATGGAAAACACATTAAAAACCGTTATAGGGATTTGTAAATGATACATCACTATTCTGAACTCTAAATACAAGAAACATCATATTAATGCCATGGTTTGCCAAACTAAGTCACATTTGTAGTCAAAACCAAAAATACTATTTTTTTTGTTATTTATAGCCCAAGACTGATCACTTTTGAACAATCTAGTTATTAGTACCTTTAGACATGTGATCTTTTTCCTGCTACACATTAAAGCTGCATGTTTTTTCATCAATGCAACCTAATTTTCTATTTCAAAAACATTTTCAGAGACCATACTCTTTTGAAAATGAGTTTCTTAGAAAATAGTCAAAATGCCAAAAAGATATTCAACATGAACAGTACCCAAACCATAAAAAAAAAGAGTTCAAAGAAAAGTTAAATAACAATGGAGTTAAAATCTATTTCATAGTCTTACCATTTGAAGTGAAAACCAATCATGTTTCTCTTAATTTTCTAAAAAAAGTGAGTGGGTTAAGCATAAGGCCAAGAGGGTCCAGTTAGGGTTTTCCCATCCCTAGTTAAAAAGTATTTAAATGGTTATAAAACCTAAAGGCAGAGTCCTGGAAACCAGCATGAAAAGGCAGGGATTGCATCAGCTGGCAGTGGTTAAGAGAGTTCCACAGAGCAACTTGCTTCTCATCACTGCTCAAAATTACATTTACTTTGAAATTTGTGAACTCACACAATAATCTGCCTTAAAATAAACATATGCTGGAACAGAGACTACAGGTCAGCTAAGTTTGCATGTGTACTTGTTACTTGGCTATCATCAAAACCTAGAATAATGTCTGTGCATCCAAGAGAGAACCACCTGAATGGGAAAAGCAAATAGTACTAAGTTACCAGAACAAGGAATTTCTTTTAATAAGGACCTCCTGTGTCCCCAAGAAAATGCCATGTTATACTAAGTAAAGCAGTTTAATTGAATTATCACACTCATAACCACACACATCATGAAGATTTCTCCCAAAGGTTTCTGAATGATAGGTAACCTTGGCTCGTATGGATGCTGCCTGACAACTCCTGCCTCCAAGGTTCAGGAGGGCAACCTGAAAACCACTACGCATCACGATAACACTTACTCCTTTGCTGCTCCAGAAGTCAAGGACAAAAATGAAAATTTCTGTTTTCAATTCCTAGCAAATTGATCCATTTTATAAAGTGGAGTCTATCGCGGAAGCTAAAACAGCAGAAAGGGCTGAAAATGAGGGAGGCGGTTACGGCAGCAGAGAGGACAGCCCCAGGGAGCCCAGGCAGCGGCAGAGACAGCCGCCAGAGCGCACCGGGCAGGGGAGCGAGGCACTGCCCGACGTGGGTGATGGGTGCAAGAGTGGGTGTACGTACTGGGATGTGTTCGTACGTCTGCTGAGGAGTGTAAAGTAGACGTCTTACAATCATGCATGCTGCTTTTGCACGCACCCGTCTTTTGGGGCAGCTATTAAACGCACTACTTCCAGGCATTTCTAACTGTCCACTTAGGCTGTCTTGAAATTATGAGCCTGTATCTTGAAGTTCAAACTGAAAGAAACTATGCTCAGAATGATGGCTTTCAAATCTCCCACATATGAAGATAAGGTATAAAAAAATACAAAGATATAAATAGGCATAAGTGTCTAATTCTAGACAACAAAGAGTGGGAGAAACAGCTGTAATTCAGCTGTAACTGAATTAAATATATTTGTAACAGCTTAATGGAAAATTGAAATTAAACAGCAATGATTCAGTTGGGTTCTTCAGGAAATAGAGGGGGTACGTTCCTGCCTCAGTTACTACAATCTCACTGAATTGTACTCTCAAGATACACAAGACACGGTTTTCATCCTTTTTTACTCTGAAAGCACTTAAACACAACTTGCCTTTTTTTTTTCCCCCAAGTGTAACTATCCCTACTTGTTTATTACAAATGCACACTGTTCTAGTTGATCTTAGAAGTATATTCAACTTTTTTCAGTCACTGTTTAACTTCCAGAAAAGTTGAGCACTGAAAACTGGAATTATAATTTATGACCGAAGTGAAATACAATGCCCTACACTTAAATATAAAATGAGAATGGAAAAAAATACTTAATCATAAAACACAGCAGGCTCAAAGGCAGTATTTTGTTTCTCATCAATACACATAAAAGGTTACTAAAAATACACTTAAAAGATTTCCTAATTTGTAACAGATCTGTGAAAATGACTTAAAATATTCTCTGCTTACTAAATATTACTAATGAATTTACTTATCCTATTTGTTTTTTTAAAACATTATTTCCTAAATAATGCACCTGATATTCGCAATGTTTTGTTGCCCTGTTAGTTTTGACTGAATACTACTAACGTGATATAGTATTTAGATTCCCTAACTAGTTATATATAAAGCTTAGACTCACATTTCAAGTGTGACTACTCCAGTTTAGTATTCTGAAATTCACCACTACTGCAAATCCTTATGAATTACTTCAGATACACTTAAGCATGCACTTATGTGAAAGCAAATGGGTCATAACCTTAGAACTGGCTATGAGTAAAAGGGTTAATTTTAGCCTTTGCAAACATTGCCTGATATCCTCTTAAGTTTTTACTTTTCTTTCAATATCTAAACAAACCCTATTTGCATGAAGGAACTTAAAAAAAAAAATCATGAACACAGCCAAGTTTAAAATCAGAGTGGAAAAATTATTTGGCAGGTAGAATAAAAGCTTTGAATCTTAATTCAGTAATTTAACAAGTTCTATTGGATTTCGGATTTGTAGCATCCAAACACAGATCTTGCAAGTCAGCGAAATGTAATTTAGGCCTTCAGATTAAGAAACAGATCAATGAAAAAAACCCCTATAAAGTCTGAAAATATTCTGATATGTAGGATTGAACAGAGAGAAAACAATATTGAGTAAAAAAGCCAACCCCAAATGTCTCACTGGTATCCTAATATATTATATATTATCTAATTAAGCACTAGGCAAATTAATTAAACTTAAGCCTTCCAACTTATTGAATACCTTTCTTCTGGGCATAAATGGGATCTTCTTATGAATTCCAAAGGGGGGGAAAGAAAAAGATCAGTGATGTTTGTAGAATGAAAATAAAAAATAATATAGAACATTTGACAACATCAATGGAAATGCAATGTTTAAGTAAAGTCTGAAAAACAGAAAAGAAACAAATTAGGCAGGAAACATCCAAAAGGAAAGAAACAGATAGAGAACGATGGAGAAAAAGAAAAAAAACCTTTTCAGCTTAAAGCCTTGTTAGTAGGTTTTGCAGGAAACCAACATGCAGGCAGAAGATCAGCAGCAAAGATGAGCCTCGGTGTTACCACCCACCCCTTGAACGTATACTTTCTCCTACATTATTGCAGCTGCTTTGATAAGGCTTAATCACTTCTCAGAATCAGTCCCCCCAGTTTATGTGGGGTGTGCCTGCCTGATGACCCCTCTTTACTTAGTGGTATCAAGCCAAGTCTTCCAATTTACATCTGATATCTGAAAGAATAGCTTACTATCATAGACACGTCTGCTGCTTCTACCAAAATCGGTGCCATCTACCATGCACATGCATTTGTTCAAATGGTCCAGCAGATTACAGTTATCAAATCCAAATACCACCATGGTACAAGTGCAGCACTCGGTGCCCAGGCACAACTGCACCATGACACGTGTTTTGGGGGCACTGGTTATCTAGTGCACGCTGCTAGGTTGGTCCAGAGGCAGAGCACACCAATGTGCCGTACTATGGCTTACATGAAAAATGGTTTGGGCATGGAAATAACCATATCTGGCCAAATAAATGCATGAATAAATAAATAAAAAGATCACATTAAAATGCCCCTCTGCCACCAACTCACAGAGAGTAGGTATACATTGCAGCCCAACCTTGCTGGTTTGGAGGAAGAACAAACATAAACCAGTGGGAAAACCCCTCCATTTCTCTCCTAGTTAAAAATTAACTCATTGAAAAGCTAAGACTTTCTCATCTGCCCAGGCAGTATCATGAACACCCTTACCAAGGCATTGGTAAGTAACTGAGACTATAATGATCGAGGCCTTTGCTTTTGCTCAGCCAGCCTCTGTGTTAGTTGGAGCAGAGCTTGCCCCAAGTGCAGTTTATTGCACTGAAGAGCTGTGGCAAATTTCGTATGCAGCTGTTCACAGCAGAACCAGGTTTTGATCGGCAGGAGGTGCTTGACTTGGTACTTCTCTTTAGGCTCGGACTACAGCACTGTACTGGGGAAGCTGTCTTCCAGCTGAGGAATACATGCTGCAGCTAGCACTGTGACAGTGGCTTTTCCATGAGAAGGCTGTGAGCTACAATGTTGAAGGCAATACAAAAATTAATGCAGGTAATTTAGGAGTGTCTTTATGCCAAATCATGATAGCGATGCGTACAAAGCAAGCAGTGCATTTGTGTCAAGTTGTCTATTACATTATTGCACCCTTTTAATTAGCAGCTTAGTTTTTTCAATCAAATTCATGAGGCCAGAAATGTTGCTAATTAAAATAAAACAGGACTCTGACTATATGCTGGCTAGGTAGAGGTATTTGCAGCTCCTATTGCTAAGCGATATGTTTGATGCACAAACCATAGAGCACACGAGCTAACGTTCACCCATGACATTTTTTGCTGGATCAGATTATATTGCAACCACTACAGCAAACAGGAAAGAGAAAGTACTGCAAGAGGAAACTATCAGAGATAAGAAAATTTGACCTATCATATCCTCTCATTTTTAAAGCAAGTGAAACCAAAAGGCCAATACAGGCCAGCAGGGACATATGGGACAAAGGGCACTACGATTGCTATTTAGGTTTTCTCCCACTAAGCATACACAGAAACTGCCTACAAATTGATCAGATCCCCATGATGTGTTTCCTTAAGCAAAAAAAAAAAAAAAAAAGGAGAGGAAAAAAAAGGGACTGCATGCTGTTGAGCATCCTGCTCATGGCTAGATGCAACATGCATGACTCAGAACCAAAAAATAATAATTATAAAAAGGGGCTCACAAGAACACCATGCAGTGAGGTCAGGCAATACTGATGGGGCTTTGTTTTGAAGGGGGAAGTGAGAGGGGAAGACGGAGGGCGAGAAAGTGTAAGAGAAGATAACAAATGAATGAAATGAATGATCAGTGCAAACCATAGTGATGGATCATTCTCATTACATGTGGGAACCCAGGTCAGGGCATGTTCAAACTGCAAGGAGAGAAAGGAAATCAGCAGCAAGCCCTGAAAACTACTGATGATATAAAAATAAGCAATGATTTTAAAGAATCATTCCATCAAACAAAATGCATCTGCTGTTGCAGATATCAGGCATTTCCTTCTGTGGGAAATGCTGCTAAAGAAAAATGTCAGTGGGCAAATAGGACTGTACTGCTGCAGTCCTCCAAGGAAGCCGGACAGAAATTATTGAAGAATAATAGTGGACATGTTGAACCACTACAAGACTGTCAATATACAGCCCTTAAAGAAACAGTTTTAAGCTGATAATCATTCCAGGCTCTTTCATCAAGAACACATATGAAATACATCTTGTCTTTTCTCCCCCAAAACGCAAGACTCTAAGGAAAAAAAATAAGAAAAGAGAGGGAACTCAACTATGTCTGAGAAAAAAAGGATTTTCCTTTGTTGTGCAGGTAATACATCAGAACCCACCATGAAATCATTAAAGACATCAGCCTCTATTTAAATTTAAATTAACCCTCAAATTTACTTTTATGCCTGAATCCTCTAGTCTCTTCCATGTGTACGATCCCCACGAGCCCACCACTTCCAGTGGGCTGAAGGTACAAGCGTGCACCCACAGCAAGCCGCAGCACCAGCGCCATGGATCCCAGTTTACAACTCCAAGGGGATTATCCGGGAAAGCAGACATGAACATACACCAGCTCTGGTTTTAGCTACACATGCTAAAGAAGACGACATTTCTAACATCTTCCTTAACATAATGTTTTACACAGGAAAGTCATTCATACAGAAAAAACCTGAAAGCAGATTTAGACAACAGTATTAGCATTACAGTACCAGGAATGGTTTAATTATGCCTCATCTGGAAACTTTAACGCTGTTAGATATCGTTGTGCAGTACACACACATGCAAGCCCAGAGGATTGCAGCCTGTCTCCCTGCTTAGACACCTGCAATGCTGCAAACTCCACGTCTGGAGGAGTGCTGTGGTAAAAACCCCAGGGAGACGCGGCGGGCTTCACCCTCCTCCCAGAAAAACCACAGTAGATGCGGAGACCTCCTGCAGCCAGAGAGGGCTGCTGTCCCCAAAGACCCCTAATGCCTCGTTATTTCTGACTCTACTTTGGAAAACGTGCTCCTGAAGTGTAGCTTAAGGCATGGGAACGCTGACACACTAAAATTTTCAAAAAGGACTACAGGCATTGGCCTATCTGTGCTCAATGGAAGTTTATAGTACAACTTTAAAAGAAAGTATTAGGCCAGCGCCGAATTAATTTAAAAATCCTTCCCATAAAGCCTTTGCTTTGGCATTGCATTCAGTGGGATTTCAGCCTGCACTTAAGTGCTTTCTTGAGCCAAGGATTTTAAGCACGTGGTTTTGTTGCTACTGTATTTAATTTGACACAGTTTTTACTCATTGTGTGCCTCCGTACTGTTTCACATGCTGCTTTAATTACACAGTAGCTACTTATTTAAATTTCATGAGAAAAAAAATTGGGCACAATATGCAAACAGGTGTTTTCTTCTCTCCACTGATTACTGGTTTCAATAAATTCAGTCTTTGTCCCAAGTCCTGCAAGATAATTGTTCATGTCCACACTCCGTGGTGGATGCAGAACAGGGAATTCCATCTGGCTATTCACAGTAAAATCAAACTGCTGTCATCCATACTCCTCTCCATCACAAAGGAAACATTTGCCAAAACCCATGATCTAGCTTTCCCTTCCAAAGATTAAAAATAAAGACCTTGAGAGAGAAGTTTAATTATTAATTACAACTTCATTAAATATTTGTCTTACTTGAAAGTTCTTCATTCTCCCTGTTCATTCATTCTACCTACAAACACCCGGAGAATATTTGTTTTTTTTCCAGGTTCTGTTTTTTTGAATTTTTTAATATTTCTGTTCTTTTCCTAAATATTTTGGTTTTTACACACTGTAAGCATTCCTAATAAGAATGTTAGGGATGCATGGGATTTTTTTTCAGTTTTGCTCAACTGAGAAGGGACATTTTGGAGAGCTGCAATTTACTCTTGCACAGCCTAACAGAAAATAATGTCTAATAATATAAATTGACTTCTAAGAATCCCCAAATTGCAAGATATAAAGTATCATTTACAGTCAAACCAACAGGTACAAGGCAACTTATCATCATATAAACTCCAACCCAAATAACAACAGAAGTGACCATTCCTCTCTTAGCAGAAATGTCAGGTCATAACATTTCTCTATCTGTTTGCACATTTATTCTTATTGATTCTACTGCTTCTTAAAGCCTTTTAGATACACAAGTGCATTAGAAGAGGTGACTAATGAAATATTTCAAGTCTTCCAAAGTTGTGGTACCGATATTTTGGAAGTAGCTCTGCATGAAGCTTATTTCATTATAGGAAGATAATTTCATTGATACAATTAAACTTTCTATGGAAATCCCTGGGATCTTATGCATGAAATCAACATCTAACCTCTTCGTGACAACACAAACCAGATTTCATGGAGGGAAATATTTTTTTTTTTAACCAAAAGAGTGAGACCAAGGAAAGGGTTAGAACAGGACAGAAGATCTCTTAATTCTTTCCAAAGCATGCAGTAAACAAATCCACTGGAGTCTAGCACAACAGTTGCTTTCAGCGGCACAGAAATTAAATGGGCCTCAGAAAATTATCCCACGGTTAGTAAATAAACTTTTAAAGTAGTTTCAAGGCAAACAATCTCAGCCAAGGGCAGGAGGCTCTTACCATCAAACCCATCTTCCTCTGTCCCCAATTCATCATCTGAGCAGATGTTCAGCACGTTCACCAGCATCTCTGTCACTAAAATGGAAAACAAAATGTTGATATTAAGCTTTCCTGGTCTGATAGAGAGCAAACTCTAGCTGTAGTAGTGTTAATGAAAACTCAGTACAGAAATGGCACCCACTTTTTAAAGAACATGACCTTGTTTTATGCATGTAGTAATATAAGCTTGAAGTGTCTTGTGTAGTTAATAAAAAGTACAGGTTTCCATAAAAATTGTTCCAAATATAACAAACACCACAACAAATAGACCTTAAAAAAAATTAATGTGTTTACGATCTCTCTTTTTGTAATTGTCAATGAACTAGGTAACTTTTGTTTTCTCCCCCTGAATACATTTTTGCCTTTCACTCAACTTGGACAACAGACCTGACCACTCTCATCCTGCTGCTACATTGCAGTAGGATTTGATTTCCCTGTTCAGCAAATGGAACGACATTGCAATTGAAAAAGTTACAGCAAGAGGGATCACAGAATATTTATTTATTTATCCAGGTTTTGGCTACTATACTTTCAGTTCAACAAAACATCAACCTTGTAAGAGGTCCACAAAGGGGCAGTGTCCCTTGAAATCCAGGACAAATAGACTGGATGATCATTGTGGTCTCTTCCAGCCAGAACTATTCTATATTCAATAGAAACATCATTATCGGTGAATTAAGAATATATTCAGCTTGCTTACTTTGCAACCTGGGCACAGAAAGGTCAGCCTCAGGCTACCCCTAACCTGGTCTCTGCTCTTTCTGGAAAGGCAACAGTGAGACACTAACCAGAGAGCACACAGAATAAGAACAGCCGAAAAAAAACCCCGGGAAAAATCACAACCAAGGAAATATAATTTAGAGATCAAAAAAGCCAAAGTTACAAGGTAAAATCATTAGCAGATTGAGAGAAACTCCACTACATCTACATGTAGTAAGCATCATTAAAAGGGTTACCAGGCATGTCTAGTCTTGCACTAGCTACACAGGTTGAAACTTTAATTTTTTTAATCAAGTGGTTATTAAAATCCTCTTCTGTGACAACTATGATGGCTTGGAACATTAGAAGTGTGGGACAAAGCTATATTTTTCCTACATTAGTGAAGGATTTAATATTTTCCTTTGACAGGATTAGTGGAAAGACTTTCCACATTAACAACAACAAGTGAAACTAACAGTTTCCTACCTTGGTTGGCTTTTGAGGGAAAAAAAAATCTATAAAAGAAAGGAAATAAATAAAAAGCTGTGTAGAACATCAACTCTTACATCCTTGAGTTTTGTTTTGCAGAGAAAGGGAAAACACTAATTTCACTTCTAGGGATCTAAAATTTCCAAGCAATTGGTAAGAGTGACCACTGGAAGACGTGAAGGAGAAAAAAAAAACCAACCAAGAAAAAAAGAAGGAGCAGCACCCATGGTCTCAGAATCTCAACAAATCTGTGCATCCTGCAGCCCCACCTGGGGAGGCCACTGATAAGAAGCCTCTGAAAAAATGACGTCACAGAACATCTTACAGGACTGCAGTGTGGACAGAGAACAGGCCCATCCTAAAACCAGCCTAGCTGATTTTATGGCCAAAGAAAATGAAAGCATTTTATCTGCTTCACAAGAGTCTGCAACACATGTCAGTGTGGATTATGTAATGTCTCCATTAGTGGAAACAGCTGTCTATTCTTTGTTAATCCCTATTTCATTGTCTATCGGCTTTGTTCACAGAGACCTCAGGCATCTCACCAGCAGCTCTCCTCATACAAAAGAGTAGCTGAAAACAAAGCTGGTCATGACTGCAGGTAAGAGCCACAGCTGGCTGTATTTCCAGTTGCCTATTAAGAGAGAACTGTTATTCCAAGCAGCTTTTAGGAGTTTATTATAGTTTTCTGGCAGTAATTGCTGTTGCAGCAATATACTATAATGGATGGATCAAAGCAAGCTTCATCTCAGGCCCTGAATAAAATGACTTGGGGTTTAAGCAGTTTGCATTATGTATTCATTTAGTATGTTAGACCAAAGTGTTTTCATGCCTTTTGTGTGCTTGCCATTCATAGCATGAAGTTGTCTTCAGGCAACATCAAGAGCATCGTGTTTCAATAAAACATCATTTATGTTCTTTAGAGCCTTCTCGCCAGCGCTGAGGCACTGTATGCCCTGGGCAGAGAAGGGGCCGAGGAGCAGGTTTTCCTTCTTCCTGCCATGTCTCTACTCTCTCCAGGAACAGTTAACCAGACTGGGTCTTAGCATCACCAGCTCTGTGTTTCCTGGTGAAAAAGCAACCCATGGTCTTAATAGAAAGGTCAGCTGGGTAAGGATGTAACCATGATGTAGTGAAGTCTGTTGTGATGGCACTTGAGCAGTAAGCAATACCCAAGGGAATGCCCAAGAGCTTATAAAAGAACAACTAATAGGAATTTTATTCAGTGAATGCACCTGCAATGCCATAAAATCTATTTCTACAGCAGAAACATTAACAGTATCATAGCCCGGAAAGAGTGGAAATTATAAAAACATAAGAGAACTGTGATTAACAATTGGTAATTGCTTGCCCCTCTGAGGCCCATTTCTTCAAATTTGTCCTTGAAAGCAAGTCATCTGTCTTCAACTTATTCTTGCCATTTCAAATAAATGAGGCGACATGCACAGTCACTAAGAAACCGTTTTGCAGTTTCTACAAACAGAGCCAAATTACGTACCTTTCTCCCCCACAAATGGCAAGGACCAGGTAAACACATCCATGAAGTTTGGAAGCCAGTACGGATGAGGAGAGCAGTTGAACTGTCTGATATTCATAACGTTGTTCTCATATTTCAATACTGCAGCTAGAAGGGAGAAAGGAAAGAAACAAGAGAGACATCAGCCACGTGCCTGTGACTGGCTACCAGACCAGTAACACTCACAGCACACACAGCCTGCAGAGCTGCTCAGCAGCTTTCAACCACTTGACCCAGCAGCAGCAGCAGCACTTGACTGCTAGTTATGATAGAATACAGCCTCAAAGAAGCTGCAAGCCATTTCCAGTCTGAAAGCGGTGTCGCCAGCTTTCCCTGGCACTAAGGTGGGTTGGTAAGTGAATTAATAGCTCTGAATAGTCACAAACGTAGGCTCTGGGATCTGCCACCAGCAGGGAATGAGGCAGAGTATCCACAAGCACCCATTTCACACAGTTATCTGAGCTCCTCACAACCATACTTTGGAGATAACAGAGAAAAGCATTCATCACTCAGTTTGAATTCTGCTCTTCCAATGAACATTTTCAACATATTTCATTCACAGTATTGTACAACAGATGATACTTTCTTCTCATATTATTCAAATGCGAGGCACACGAGATTGTGCTCCCTATAGTATGAATGAATACTAATACGATTTGTCTTACGCCATTTAAAGTTCACATCATTCTTGTCAACACACACACACACACACAAGAAGACTATCTTTGCTAAAGGGCAGAAATACAGATACTTATGCCATAGCCAATTTTTAAAGCACTATGCCAATTTAGTGTTAACCTGTGTTAATGGACTTCAGGTTTGTACCTGAAACAGGATCTGATTAACCTGTTTTGCAATATTAATAGAATAAAGTAAATCAAAGTATTACAAAGCATATCAGTAAGAAACAGCTATTTATTTCTAGAAGAGACCATAGCTGTACATAGGCCCAGTGCAGTCAGAAGTCAGGTGAAAGAGGGAAAGGCTGAATGTGGCTTGGGTATAACTGAGATGGCAGAGAGTGCAGGCAGGAGAGAAAGGGACAACATCAATTTGGCTAGGAAGGAGGAAAGTAATCATGTTGAAAATGTGGCAGACAAAATACAGTGAACTCTACAATAAGCCTACATAACTGCCCTTATCAAAACTCATTTTCCAAAGCATGAAGTTTGCCCAACACTATGCTAACACTATGTTCCACACCAAATCTAGACTTTCATGCACTTTTAAATTTTTTGTATGGCAATAAGTGGTTATTAAGGTGCTGTAGATTACTCAAACCTAAGGCCATTCATTGAGACCACTTGGAATAACACAGAATGGGGGTGGGTTCAGCAGCTGTTTGTATTACAGGTCTATACATTAAATTAATGTGTTGAGGGAGAGCTTTCAATAATATGGTCTTTCAATAAAAATCATCCAGTGCTGCTTTCTATTGTTCACTTTATGGGCCAACTGCCTCAGCTTGGGAAACACTAAAACTAAATCTCAGTCCTTCCTTCTCCTTTTTTTCTTTTTTTTTTTTTTCTGTCTTCTTGCAAAGACACATGTAATGTAAAATCTTAATAATGCAGTTACTTAACCTTAGTATCTCTAACCTAATTAGGGTATATTTTAATTTTCAGAATCTGTTTCCTGAAATTCAGTAATTTCTAAATTGCACAGGCACAGAATACATCTGTTCTTGGATGTGAACAGAGCCATTTATGAAATAGAAGAGCAAGTATTTCTTTGCTTATGGAGAAAAAGGTCATTTTGACATGACCACGAAAACCAGAGGGACTCAACTATCCTGAACACAAAAACATAGAACTTTTTAAACAATACAGTTACAGGAGACTGCAGGCAGGATCTGTAATCAACATGGGACTCAACAATCAACACAAGCTGAAGCTTCCATCCACTGTAAAAGGTGCTGGCACTTTACATTTTCATTACCAGAAAAGGAAGGGTGGGGTTTCACTTTTAAAAAGACAGCTCAGTTAACTTTACATGAAATAAATCTCACCACTAGCATTTACATATAGTTCTGAACGCAATCGCCGCTCAGATGCTTACTCTCATGTAGACAGTGCTGACTTCACTGCGTGCGCTGGTCATCACCCAATCTTGTAACCATTCTAGTTCTGTAGCTGAAGATGAGCTGTCATCAAATACTTTTTATGCTAGAGACAATATACTGCACATACTGGAAGACATGTATGTAACTTTACATAAATCATCTTCAATTTGCCTTTTTAAGCTTGGAATTAAGCCATCCTGATGAGATCTAGTAACATGTGACCTTCAGAATGGTTCTCCTCAGCTTTAGTCAAAGAAAAATGAATCAAGAAAGCAACACGATAATGCCTTCATAAATGATGAAACACCATGAGTCAAAAGTACGTCAGAAATATACCACACCAAAGACATGTAGAGAAGGAGGTGTATCATACTTTGTTTTCCCCTTTCCTCCAGCCTTCCCACCTGTGGCTCCCCCGGGAGGAACACAGTTCCAGGGGCTGGTAATCATTTAACAGCCAGCAATGAAGTTGCACGACTGCAATATGACACAGCACCATAGGAAATGCAGTGTATTGCAACACTGACTGAAGGGGGTGACAATTTCTTCTGATTATTCATCTCCTTCCATTGACTAAAGTGTGTGTCAATCAGAGAAGAAACTTTTTTTGATGCACTAGACTGTTGCTTCCCACAAAAACTGAATAGGTTGCTAAATGTCTTCCATTTTGTGCACAATGACAGAGCCCAGAGTGACCTGGGATTTTCTGAAGCCTGCTCACTGACAGACACAGAAAACGGCTCGCTAACATTTACGCAAACTTCTGCCAGGCAGACACCCTCCATTTAAATAAACCACATGTGACTCTTGCCCATCCTAGTCTGACAGTTGGCAGCCATTCTGCTGCTCAGTAAAATAAAAATGGCTTAATACTGCTATTAGCAAAAAATGAGAAAACTAGTGTCAATGCTTTTAATATTTCCATCACTTTTTGGCTTAAATTATATATGGCAGATCGAAATTCATTCTCCTATTACAGTGACACAATTGCATAATAAAAATAAATAGTTTGTGGCTTTACAGCAAAAATTAGTCAAAACCACAAAAAAGGACCACTTAATGGTTGTGAAGATTCATTTAGAAGGACTAAAACTTCAAATTCATCGTCTCAGTGAGCTGAGGTAGTTCCCCTTCCCACTATTTCTTCTATTTATCCATTAAGTCTATTTCTAAATTCTGTGCAAGTTGAATAAATCATTTTTACAAGGAACTTTTAAAACTGGCCTCTAAAAAAGCCTGAACCATAAGGAGAACAGTTGGAAAACATCAAATTAAATATAAATGGCTTTAGTTGGGTTTGGGTTTCTTTACGGGAAGATAATTTATTTTGAGATTACTGTAAAAAAACCAAAACCAACAACTTCACACCACCTTAATTTATATACCTGAATATCTTACAAAAGCAAGTTCCAATAACAGTATTTAAAAACTATTCTCCTCTGTAAATGACCTGTACAGCTCCCCCACAAATTACTTCAGAAGCTACTTGAAGAAAAATAACACTATGCAATAGAGCAGGGTAATAACAGAGACAGAATTCCTCTAAAATAACACTATTCTTAAAAGAATAAAATAAAGTAGGGTAGTTACCAGTACCACAAATACTTTTCTGAATTTTTAATTTAAAATCTTCCATCTACAAGCATAAGGTAACTAATGAAGATGATATTTGACATTAACCAAACTGGCTCTTGTTATGATTGTGCAGTTCTGACTACTGCTTAGTAGTCAGAAGAAGAAAACTTCACCCGGATCGAGAAGAAAATGCTTCTCAGATAACAGCAGGAGTGCCTCTGAACTATTCTGGCCCCTTGCTTTCTTTTGGTCATAGCTCTTTTTTTCCCTCTCTTTTGGCTCAGAAAAGGTTTGGGGGTTTCACTTCCGCTTCATTTCTTAGTCCACATTAACTTGATGCCTAAGTAGCTATAGGAGACCCCAGCTACCCTGAAAGAGGAGGAATCTTTTGAAGGCTATATGACTACAGGCCACACGGTTGCTGATGGAGGAGACAGAAGAAAGTGGGTTGGGTTCCTTTGGTTATGAAACCCGTAACTGAGGAAAACCTGACTCTCTTCAACGTTTACTTATTATTCTAGGCTGCAACCTCTGTACTTTTCTTTCCAAATGTATACTCAGACAGATGCTAGCAGAGCAAGCCACCAGCCACAGTTTTATCGTGTATAATCACCAACCAGAACAAGAATCTTACTTTATTATTCTTAACAGCCACACACATTTTAACCTAATTTTGGTACTCGCTGTTATAAATGAGTTTTAGAAGCTAATGGTTTGTAAAGTGAAGATGTGCAGATATCCCAAATGACATTATACTTCTTCCCAGTGCTAGTAAACTGAGATATCGGATGCTGAAATCACATCAGAGTGAAATGAAACACTAAGGCAGCAGGCGAAGGGCATTCGCACTGTTTAGCTTTAAGCACTTAACATAGGTACCTGAGGCTAGAAATACGGGTGGTGAAAAATGTTCAGGTAAGAAACCTCCTTCCTTCAGCTAGAAATGGGGACAACTCTTCTAACCTTCTCAGGGTCAAATATAAGCACCTAGTGCCACCTGAGACTCCCTGGGATATCTTCTTGTTGAAGTTGAGCCTGGATTGCCCCTGTCTCCTGTGTCATACCTGTCAGATCTGAGTGGATGTCTCAGACCCCTCTGGCACCTCAAAGGGCGCTTTAAAAGCCTCTGTGTTGGGAGGTGGATTAAGGCCTTAAGCAATGTGAACAACATCAAACTGTGAGACAGATAGATCAGAATTACCAAAAGACATTACATATCCTGCTTCAAGATCTGCTGAATCATTTTTCAGTATAAATTAACTGATAACATTTCAATCAGAGGAAAAAAAAGAAAGAGCATGTAGAAGTACTAGCCCAGAATGAACTAAATGTTTTTAGACAAACAATCTCAGAATAATTTTAGCAAACAAGTTAACTAATTTTCTTGTAATTTTTTTTTCAGAAAACTCACCCTGTATTTAGAAAATAAATGCAGTGAAAGTCTCTGAAATTCTTCATACCTAAGAAAGAATTTCAATTTCTGATTTAATGCTGAATTAACTTCAGCATTTACTGTGCAACTGGGAACAGTGCCTTCTCCTCCAGCAGAGTTGCTAAGTAACCACAGCGTTTTCTGCCCAAGACAGGTCAGGGATAAGGGTTAGTAAAATGCTTAAGGAGTTTAAACATTATCAAAGGAAAAAAATGATTTACTATACAAGGTAATGATGTAAATAATCTGGTACAGAAGCGGGGCTAATTGCGGTTGGGAAAATCTTCCCTTACAGAATTCTGAAGATTTTTATTTTGCATGTGCAATTGCATCTTCCAAAGAAAGAGCGCAATAGCGTTCCAGATTTTACCAATACACTGCAAAAATCACTTCTGGCAAACTTCTCCGCATCGGCAATGAGATGACCTAGATACCCTGACAGCTCCTCTTTAAAAGCTTTTGTTTCCATGACAAGGTATCATCACAACAGCAGAGATAAAGCATGAAAGAAAACTGATAGGGCAAACAGAAGGTTACACCACTTTTCTTTCTCCCAAAGTGCTATTATTTCTCAAAGATCATCCTTGTCTTCCAGGTATATTACTCTGCCTTTTTCCAATATGAAAATAATTTTCCTGTTAGATCCATTTGGATCAGGTACATTTCTTAACATGTATCTATGGTATGCCACATGCTGATACTTTATACATGCTTCATTGATATATTTCTTATCCGATACATTAACAAGCATACCGATGTACAGCTGGTTTTGATTTTTCTAGTATCCCAAACTCCCCTGCATACTTTCATTGTTTCTTTCCTTCATCTGCTTTTCCTTTCAGCAACACCACGTGTATGTTGCGGCATGCTAGGAGAGGCATCACGTTATTTTTTTCGATAGCTTCAGATTCTTGGGTGGTTAACTCACCACTACAAAACCTAATCTTTTAAAAGTGTTCAAAAGATAATAGTCTGTCTTTAGACAGCTAGTTAAAATTGTTCACTCAGCCAAAAAGCATGCACTTACTGAAGTGACAGCCAGACACTAAAATATGAAGTATTGCTAATGATTTACAAATAAATTGCCTGCCTCTGTTTAACTTCTGTAAAATCTTTCCCTTTTTCGGGGGTGGGGTGGGGGCATGAACAGCATTACAGCAAACCCTAATTAAGGCATTAAGAAATATTAAATACAGGAATGAACGTTTAGACATGGTACAAGGCCAGCAGATCATACAATGCAGTAATTTTTGGCATCCTCTTATTCTGTTGCTATAAAGAATTTCTCCCGGTGGTGGGCACCCTTGAATACAGGGGTAAACCTGTACTTACACAACTTTCTCAGAGTTTCTTATCAGTATAACCTTCCTCCAAGGCCCTGAAGTCACAGGTAACTATTACAATCCAATTAACATCTATCTTCTTGCATGAGGAGTTTTGATCCTCTCCAGAAGGCGTAGTCTTAGAAAATCATCAATGCACTGACATTTCTTGTAACAAGTTTTAATAATAATTTTAAAGTATCTTTTTCTTTATGCCTTTTAATAACATAAATGAAAGCAGAAATGTTTGAGAAAGCTATGAAGACGCTGAACAGAAGCTCAGAAGTTGCCAAAGAACTTATGTGTAAAGTCCTCCCCTTTGCCAATGCTCTCCATTAAAATGAATATGGAAGGCATTAATAACAATAATGAAGGATAGTCTTGGAAAGAGGAGGGAGACTAGGCTCCCCATATCTAGGCAGTTTCTGAGTCTCTGAATCACCCCCTGAAAGTGTACCTCTGTCTCCATTAACAACACAGGGAACCCCTGACAGGAGCCTCCTAATTCAAAAACCTAACTTTGGAACCTGAAGTTGTGCATGTGTGTGGGCTGGGGTTGCGACAGGACCGGCAGCCCCATGATGGATGAATTACACACGCAGCCTTCATGAGGCAACGGCCAGTGACCAAAAGGATACAGAAAACTCCCTTCGGTGCCAGAATCCAGCTGAGCAAAACCAAAAGCGGTTCCTGTGGTGGGTCGGTACTGTGAGACAGCCCATGCAGAGGGTGTGCAGCAGCATTATTAACAGCAGATATGCTGAACATGGTCTGGCCTGGGTAGCTTATCTTCAGCTACTCCTGCTGAACCTCCTTTTGCTCTGGGAATGTTGCTTCCCTACAGCTCTTTGAGGACATATCTGATCCCCGTGGCTGCTTTCCAGTGGTGTCTGAATAAGCCCTTGGATAATGTTGGCAACCAAGCCCATTCCTGAAGTGCTCTGAAGAACTACAAGAAAGCATATCTGCTTTAATGGGTATGAGAACTATCAACCTGGGGTAGAAAATGAGCATTCCTAGCCCCTTGCAGCTTTAAAAAAAATGTATTTATCTTAAACAACACTGCATTGAAAAATGACCCATTCATGTCAGTGGGAGATGGAGCCTCTCAGGAATTCATTTAGGTTGACTTTATTAGCTACTAACCAGAAGCATACTAAGAATGCACACTAGAAAGGAAGGCACTTGCTAGTAGGAGAGTAACTCCTTTTCCAAGGCTCGACAGTAACCAAAATCCCAAATGATCTGTAAAAATCAATCAGGTTCTGCACCAGTGCATGATGAGTCAGCTAGAGCAACTGTCCTGTAACACCTCTGGATGGAAAAGCCTTCCTTTGCCTCCTGAAATCAGTCAGTCAGAAGCTCTGTGTTCCTAGTCAATTCATCTGCTGCAAATCAAGGAAGCCAACAAGTAGCCATGTTTTGGACTGATTGAGGATGATGATGTTTTTCTTCCTTGAAGAGGGAAGCAAGCACCCAAACACTATCTAAATGAAGATGCATGAGCAATGCAGCAGGAAAAACTATGCATGATGTACTTTAAATGCCAAGAGCCAGTGCAATCAGTCACATGAAACAATGCGTCAAAACTTCTAATGAGAGAAAAGGAGGCAGTTAAATGCAACAGAAATTCATTAGAAAGCTGCTAAAGGTCAGCCTCTAAATCTACAACAAGTCATAAATTAAAGAGTGGCACACCGGTGCCGATCTCACACCACTGATTTGCCTGAGCTCACTCAGAGCAGATATCACCAGCAGCGCACCCAAACTTCAGCTGTGACCGCAGATAACCAGTGCCTCTCAGCAGCTGGCCTACAGCCTTTCACCAGAAAAGGTTTTCCACCAGTTTTAAGACCTGCCTGCCATAATGGAGCATCCTGGAACAAGGGAAATGACCCTCTCTTCTGAAACAGAGATAACAGAGAGGCACTTCTCTTTACCACCCAACTCTGTGGTTTCAATTTGAAGATTTTGAATATTATAAATCATTGCTTCACATTCAGCATTTGCCTTCATGACGAAAATCTCACATTGTTCACCCACTGCCTTCAATGTGCACAGAACTGCCTCCATGCATTAAGAAACAAAAGGTGAACACTGTCTGTCACTGTACTTGTACAGACTTGTCACCAGTCTGCTTTCTACCCAAAGCAGCCAACTCAGAGAGTAAACACACTGTTTCACCAACAGCAACGATGCTGCCAAGAAAATTAACACATTTCCTGTTTCATCCTGTGCTTTTTGGGCTGGTAGCAGAGTCCCTATATTATTTACTTTTACAAAAGTCGCTACCAACAGCTCTGCTTGCACGTTTTTTGCAGAATGCTCTTATTAATTTTTCTACAAGTTAACACCCATATTGAGAACACAGAAGTGTACAAACCCCATTATCTAACAGTGAAGTGTTTCCTTGCTTTGCATACAGTTCATAGCATAATAGCTTTTAGATTATAAGTTTATAATATAAAATTATGCCTGAAGAAGCTTTCTTTTGCAAGTTTTTTAAAAAAATAAATTAAAAATTGCCTACTTCCTTTGCAGGCAAGCATCCAAATTAAAAATGTCTCTTCTCAAGAAAGACTGATCTCTTTGCAATGGAGCTACTTTCAAGAATATCGTTGGGAAAAAATTATTTTGTTTTGCTCACAGAGGAACACAATTAACATTAACTTTACTGGGAATAGGAGAAAGTAAACAGTACTGCTCATTTCAAGATATAGGAGGACAGGTTTATTAGAACGCTTTATTTTTAGAAACATCATTTTTTTTCCCAGTTCATTAGAGGAGATTTCAGGGAATGCAATAAACTAAGAGAAGCTGCAAACACTTGTATTCAGCGGAGCCTTTACAGAGTGACCAGTGACTGCTTATCTGTGCAGTAACCTTTTTTTTTTTTTTTGCCAATGATATTTCATTTTGTACGTAATGGTTTTCAAGTGACTAAAAAACCCAAAACATAAAGGAACTTGGACAGTATCTATCCCATGCTTTATCCACTGATGATCTGTCAAAGTTTGTTAGCTGGCTAGAGGGTTTGCATGTACAAACTCCATTAATTTTATTGGAAAGGAGCAAAGGGACAAATAATTAATTATAAGGAATGCTGGACTCTGAACATCTCACCCACAGCATTTCTTAATGTACTTCTCTTAGTTAATAGAGCTGTTTTCAGTTTTGCTTCCTGCGTAACATTTACTTAATAACTTGCAGTCAAAATACAGAAATATCTTAAGGCATATTAAAATCTACACTTATGTTGAGAGGCATACATCTGCCTGTAATAAATTTAATTAGATTTGTATTATGTAATAAATGGAATGGGCATGAACTAATAAACAGAGGAAGAAAATGGGCATGAACTGATAAATAGAGAAGGGAGTGAAAAAGAAAGCCAATGTAATGTATTTGAGTAAAGAGGACTACAGTCTACTGTATAGTAACAGGAATTAAATTCTTACCTTTGTTATTGTATACATCTAGATAGTTTGGTGCTGAAAAAATTGTGATTAGTGAAGGGAAGCCTGTTGTTTGGCTTTTCCTGTACATACGATACCTAAAAGGAAAGAGAAGATACTAATTATTGCCCAGTGTTGTATGCATGTTTGTCACTGACCAAATATAGTGCAAAAAACTGTAGTACATTACTGCACTGGCTGTTAACAAATCCCAAGACAGAAAAACATGCATATGTGCCTTTTAAAGCCGTGGAAAAAAAATATGTCCTGCAGGCTTATTCATTCTATCCATTTGGGATGGCCAGGGATCCACACCATGCTTGAAAGCTGTGTCTCCATCTGAAATTTCGTGAGCCAGAGATGGTTTTATGTTACGAATTCGCTTGGCGCCTGTCCCTGGAGCCAGGTGGCCTCTATGTGCGTGCACCCCAGGACGTTCCCAGACTTTCCCTGCGTGGGACTGCGGGCGAAGGCAAGCACCAGCACATGCCTTGGAGATGCATGGTACTGCCTTCAGAAGAGCATGTCCTCCATGACCCTCCAGCTGCCTGCCCTCTCTGGGCATGCAAGTGATGGCAAGGCCAGGGGAGATGGAAAGTATGAGAAGGGAAGGGGAAAGAGGAGGGTCCAATATTTTCAGTGCTGTGTCTAATCTCATCCAGTCTATTAGCCAGTTTATGGATGCCTGCATGTTTTCATTACCTAACCTTGCTGCCTTATGAAAAATAAAAGGCTTATTGGACCAACATATAATCAATCAAGCATTAAACCTGCAAGTAATTGGAAGCAAACCAACGAAACAGTACCTTTGTCTAAGACACAAGTAATGCCAAACACTGCTCTTTAGTCTTCAGCTACAAGAAACTGAAGAATTTGGCAAACATCCACAATAGTTGCACTGAAACCATTGTATAGTTTCAGTGCAATCCCTTCTACAAAATTTTATTTTTTACCCCTTATTGGAAAGCAATACAATAAAAATGAAATTTCATTACCCTTGGGTATTTCATGCCAGTTATTTTTGGCAGAGTAATAGCTTGCTTTTAATTGCATTGACTTTTTAAAGTATGTGATAATTCAAACATTCAGAATAGCTTTTTATATGCACAGTGAATATCGACCTCATTCCTACAATCTCGCTATTTTATCTTTTATCACTATTCAGGTTGAGTAAAATTTCTACCTCCAAATAAACACTTTAATAATTTATGCAAGTTATGCAAAGCTATTTATTCAGATACCAATCCTTCATTAAAGTGTCATAAGTATGGTACATTTCAATGAATAGATAATTTTTTATAATTTTTTTAAGTGGCATAAAAAATTCTGTCTTTACACTGGCTATAGATTCATGAGGGAACCATCAACACCAGCCGGTGCTTGACCTGGATTGTTTTTGCACACAGTGTCTTAATAAACTCCTTAATTTCATTCATGATACTCCTGCATAAAATAGTTTTTGGCTATTGAGTTCCACAAGTTTATTTTCTTGATAAAGTGTAAAACCAGTAGGCCCAGAAGTTTCAGGTAAGGTGTGGAAGACTTAAGAGATGACAGTTCTGGCTTTCATGAGCCAAATCACTTCCCCAGGCATTGCAGCAATCGGTGTGTCAGAAGTCTCAGGCACATTTGCAAAACTTCTTTTTCTAAGCTGAATTTGTTTTCCTTCCCAAGTTTGGCATCCAAATAACTTTTGGTCATTTTATGCCACTTGAAATCATTAAGACAAAGTAAGTGGGATATATGAGGATTCATTAAGTCCTGTAACTCAGTAATAATCGTGTAAAAGAGATTCTAATGCCAGTGTATGTTTTTATAGCATTAATAAAAAATGAGAGCTGTTGCAACTTAAAATTAAGTTTTCCAGTTCATCGTCAGTCTGTTGTTCTTTCTTTCCTTGCTCTGTTTGACAGCAGTAAGCCATTATTCATTTTTAGTGCCTCCTCTCCACACATACGTACCCAGCATCCTGGGCTTCATGAGCTCGGAGTATAGATAACAAGTTATTGTGCTGTAGGAATTCACATACAGCAGGGTAACTGTTGGAAGAAAATAATAGCACCTGTTATGGCATTATCAGAAGCACCACATTTAGCTCCAGCTTTTGAAAAACGTTTCACCCAACATGCGTCATTCATGAAATCAGCCCCTGCTCTGCAGGCAGATTTCAGTAGAGACAACACTAGCAGCAGCAGCTTTTTTAATCCCACCCCATAACTGCGTGGAGAGGAACACTGGAAAGTTTCGGTTCATTACATAACAACAATCACCCTATTGCTTGTCAGAAAGAAAGTAATTTCTTTTATTATACTTTAAGATTCAACGTACTCCAAAAAAGAAAAATGTGATACAACGGTTGTTTGCAACAGAACCTCCTCGCCCACTAACCACAGTATGCACAGGCTGCTTACGGACACCAGACAGTAAGATGAGAAAGAGAGAAAGACAGAAAGACAGAAAGAAGGAGGGCAAATGAATCTCCAAACCAGAGATGTTTGGTCTTCTGAACTTTATCTCCTTGATAAACAAGAATTATCTTTCCCCTTGACAACTTAAAAAGTAAAATCTGTGACTTCTGAAACCCCCAAAATGTGCCCATTGAATACATCTTTCCCAGACATGTTCTACTGTCTGAGTGAACACAAAATCATTAGATGAAAATGGTGATAGAGGAATACAGTAGAGGAAACTCTCATATTTTTCACTGCACATGGACAGTGTTGCTTTCAAGGAGAATGGAGGAGCCCTTTCCTACAACCTCAGCACCGTGAAAACCATTCTTGCTGTTTAAGACACTGAACACATATGGAAGTCACATACAAGGAAAACAAAACATAGCACAACGTGAATGCAGTTTTGACAGCACAAGTGTGAAATACTACATTTTCAGAGAAAAGCTATTTAAAATTATACCTAAATAAATGTTACAGAACTGAAAATGACTCCATTTTGTTGCTTTCAAAAATAAGTTTTGTTTTTTTCTGTAATGACTGTTTTCTTCTTGCTTTTAAACCACTGATGACTCTCCATGCCTGTATTGAAGGATAACAAGCATGACGGCCATCTATCACTTCAAGACAGAAAGCAAACCCTCTCTTCTCCTGTCATTAGTAATTTAATACAGAACCCAAGAAAGCCAAAACTTCCTGGCTTCCCCTCTCAAAAGCCAACTGTAGGAAGAGCAAAACAGAACAAAGAACATGCATGGAAGAGGGTTAAGGAGAAGTGGCATTGGAATAAAAAAGACTTCACAGGTTTCACAAAACCTTACCAGGCCCCTTAAAAACATCTAAGGGGTGGGAAAGAGTCTTTATTCGGATGACATCTAGAGCTCTTCCCTTTTCTCCCTCTGGGTCAGTCGTATACAACTTGTTTTGCCTTATGCAGATTTATTTCCCACCCTTGAAACCACGCAATCATTCATCTGACTGCTTTGTGTTTCATGACCTTGCAGCAGGGTGGGAAGCGGGCAGCCCTGCGAGGTAGCAAGTGGCCTCATCCAGCTCCCTGCAGCCCGGTACCCTGTGTCTGAAAGGCACTTCTGAGTTTAACGTTGCTCACTGGCAAGGATGCAGCATGATATTGGCTCCGTTCTCACTAGCAGCTTAAAGAAGTTGCATTTAAAACATTAAACTTGGGGAGAAACCAAGTGTTACCACCTCCTGCCACTCTCTGGATTTACGTCCAGTACTGGAGGTTGCCTGCACATCAGCAGCAAGACAAGCTGGCCAGGCACAGGAGTTTGAGCTGTTACCCTCCCGCACCCCTCTGACTGCAGCCTGACCAGCTCCAAGGGCCCCAGCTCCGAAGCCGACGTGGTGGAGAGGCAGGCTGGCACAGGTGGAGACTCGGGCTGCCTTCCGAGTGCAGCCTGCCCCAGAGCAGCCTCTGACCTGAGACCGGGACCAGGACACAGATTTTCCTGGATTTGAGGCCCAGGATGGGACATGTAGACGTTATAATTCCCTCTTCTAATTGCTGGGCAAGTTGGAGAGCAACAATCAAAACTGTTGCTCCAAAAAAGAAAAAAAAAAAATCAAAACTGATGGCAAAAGGTGTAAACCTCACATAGCAGCTCTGAAATGTCACCTGATGGCTGGAAAAAAAGCAAACTAGACCCTGCATTAACGTCCATTCACCATGTTTATTTTCCACTATCGATTCAACTCTCCCACAGTTCAAATAATAAAACAGCCAGAAAGGTTTGAAGAAGGAAATACAAGGTGTTGGAGAAGACACTAAGGCATCTCCATGATCAATTCTGTGCTGGTTCTGCAGCACAATGGGCTCGCAGTGTGCCTGTGAATAACATAAACTTGCAGAGTCTCTGAATCTCCAAGCGTAACTCACGTACAGGTATGTTACAGGGCTGTATGTATTATCAAAGACCATGGCAAGAGCAGCCTATTTTGCAGTACCTTAGGGGCAGGATGCAGTCACACAGTAACACTGTTAATGCAAAATACTTAAGCAAAAGCTGTTGCTAAACTTACTGAGCAAGTTAAAAAAAAAAAAAGAAAAAAAAATCTCAACTAAACGTTATAGAAAAGACCTGCTGTCCCAGCCGTAATTTCATGAACCACCTTCACAGCCCACTTGCAATCACTTAACAGCCCCATCAGTTTCCAACTTCATGCATGAAAAAGATGAAAACTTACACATACACAAAAATGCAAAATCTGATGCAACATCTTCCTTCAGTTTATCCAAGAGAAATGCTACTGCTTGCTTCCAACCTTCCTGAATATTTTGAAGCTGAAATGTCATTTGCAGCTAGAGGCTACAAACCCAGTAGAATGGTACATTGCTGGTTTTGGACTTGACCCATCTAGCATATAATCTCAGTCGCAGGTTTGGTATTTGGGATTGTCTAAAAAGATCGCCGTTATAAAATAATTTCAATTCCCAAATTACGTGGGGTATCATTTTGGCAACCGCACTGATCTCAAATGCTGACAGGCTGCCATTCAAACCACTGGCAAATGAGAACTAATTTGCATATGTTTCTTTTTGTAATTAATTGTGACTAAATGTAGACTTATGGTGCATTTTGTTTAGAAATTTTTACACTAACCTCTGAAAACTGGGGTCTATAATGAAAAATCTGATAGACAGTTGATTATGTTCATTATCAGTGCAGCTGCTCAAAATGTCTAGCCTATTACTTTCTTTTTCCGTAGTATTTTTTTCATCCAGTGTTAAGTACTGCTTTTAAAGAAGATATAATTAAGTGGTAAAAAATGCTCCTAAATAGACATGATAGGTTCTTCTTTCCATTTCAAAGTAAAAAAGTTTTCTTTTTTTATTTCTTAATTATCTTATTCTTCATAAATCTGTGGGAAATAGACTTCTACTAGCAGAATTTGGCTGATTCTACAGTGCTCACACCTAGAAAGGCAGAGATGCCACATAGTCTCCATGAAAATACACAAAAAAATCTGGCTGTCATCTTTTCTTCTAAGTGAACAGCATGGTATCTGTAATGAGCAAGCACTCATATTACCCAGACCACTACAACCCATGAGCAGTCTATCTGGATATTTTATTTTTAAAAAGGCAAAGTAACTCTCAGGCATTTTTCTTCAGCTAGTTGTTGAGGCAGGGGCTGGGGAGAAGCAAAGTTTTCACCATATGCAGCTATAACATACGCTATACCAGTTGTGACAATAAATACAGGGTTTAAATTTCCAGCACTTTCTTAAACATCACTTTGCTCCTGCCCAAATGCAGTTTCATATTAAACAATATTCCTCAACACAAAAATACATACCCTCCAGGTAAACAGCAGGAAGTCCTGCAAAATGCCAACAAAACAGAGATTATGGCAGAAGTTATCAGAAACAAGCTTTTACAGAAAAGACTTCTGCTTGGAAATCTTTTTTTCTACTCTTTCTAATGAAAATTATTGTCTTGTAATCAAATTCCCTACCAATTTTTATGATCGCTATCCTTCCAGAAACACTCTCTTCCTTGCCCTGCTTTGCAGAGCCCAGACTGTAATTCAGATGAGCCAGAAATAAAGCAGTTGGCCAAGAGGGAAAACAAACAAACAGAAACCCCCCACGCAACAGGCTTTTCCAGAACGACCCAGCCTTCTGCCTGCGCTTCATGTGTCATGCTGAATCACGAAAGAGCAGTGACTCACGGAGAAAACAAAATACCCCACTGCTAAGCTAGAGAGATGTTATTCTCCATGGAGTATGTGACTGTGATATTCCTTACTTCGGCACCCTTTTTTCATTAAAATGCCTCATGCATAGTTTACTGATTCTGAGGTCTCTTTTGCATGATCACTGATTACTTCTACACAGTTTTGGAAGAGAAGCAACACTTTGCTAACATGAACCAAAACGGCAGATGTTTTCAAATTACTCTTCCACCAATAACTGGAAAAACTGGATGGATTTAACCTAATTTTTTTCATATCCTTCATCATACCATTAAAGTCGAAGCGTAAATATTTCTTTAAAAAGAGAACATTCAAATTTAGCCCAACAACTTCTCTAAGACTACATGCAGATATAAAAACAGTCTTTCAGCAAAGTCCATTGACCTCACACTTCAGTCTCCGAAGGCCAAAGGCAAATGCTCTTGCTGCTCTGCTGTCCTAGGCAGCTCCGCACACATCTCTTTCCACCTGCTTTTTCTTGTCCTTAGCTGTGCTGTCTGTAGAGCTGCACTGAGAAGCGGAGCAGGGAACTACATGGGATTAGAAAAAATAAACACATATCTTTTTTGCAGAGTCATTCTTTTAAAACTGGTGTTTTCCCAGGCCTGATGGAGCACACAAGCGATTCTACCAAGACAGCTGCGCAGATAATGTGAGGGCAGAAAAAGCTTCTGGCCTGAGAGAAGGAGTGGAAAAGTGGGCAAAAGAATCTGTTTAAAATGCTGCTACTGCAAAAAAACCCCAACCCATTCATACAACTGTGCCTCACACCCTGAGGTGAAACATGCTACAGTCTTCAAAAGCTTTTAGCAGACATTTCCCTAGTCCTCGCATACTCACAAACTTAACACGCATGTAAAGTAAACCACTGAAATGATGTGCTGGCAGGGCCGAAATTATTATTCTACCCCAGAGCATGTGTAAGGCCAAACCATTTCACTGCTATCCAAGGCTGGCAAATGAAGTTCTTAGAGGAGTCTGCAATGCTAGCCACTCTTGCCATTGCTAACCATTTCTGCCTTTGGTTTTTTGTTGCTTTTGAAAAATATAACAATGTAGTCAACAGCCAAACAGCTTTACAAAGCTCAACATTCCTTAAGAACTGATATTAAACTCACTAAACTGATATTAAACTCATTAAACCCAAGAGGCTGGAGCACCATGCCTGCAGAAGACTTCTGAGTATCTGCTCTACTTCTGAGGCCATCCATTGACTTTGGGCAGGCTCATGCCACTCTCATGCCCTTGTTAACAGTCAGTAATTAACCAAGTCTTACACACATAAATGATCCCAGAAAGTGAGTGTTATGCTTGCACATGTGCTTACCTCTGATAGGAAGCCCTTGATATTCTTTAAATAGGATAAGACACTGCTAATTAACTCAGTGGTGCAACCAAACTCCTGACGTTCTTTACCAGAGCTTTGACACAAAGGGAATGAAACAAGCTGGGCGTGGAGCCAATCACAATTTTTTGCAGTTAAGACCATGCATGCTCATAGTAACTTTGTCTGAATGCGATGAAAGATTTTAATTCTTCATCCACCCAGTAAATCTTATGGGAATGATTACATTCCCCATCCTAGTGTGGCTTAGAAAGGAGAGAGTTTTCCCCATGCCTCAACAGTTGCCTAGACACACTTAGTGGCTGTCTCTCTGTAAGTTAATATTATTTTCAGAGAGAAAAATAGTCCAGCTGACTTCTTCAAGCTTTCTGATTACTGAAAGAAGCCATTCTCAAGATGATAAGTAGAAGCGTATCTTGCCAAGTCAGATATGTTTCTTACAGAAATGCCTGAGAGTTACTATACCACTAGTCCATGAAACAAGTGCAATGGGTCATTGGCAAGGTCAGTACAACCAGCTAAGTGCAAATAAATATTCACTAAATAAATTCAAGGCAAAACTAGATAACCTGATAAACAAAGAGGAAAACTTCTTTACCAGGTGGATCAGCTGAAAAATCAGCGGGGAAAGGAAGGGGAAATGTCACTCAGGGACAACTTAATTCCCTCTTGTTCATAACATTCCCTTAATATGACATTATTTTGGGTAAGAATGAAAGAAAAGCTTCACTTAACTCATAATTGAAAAATAATTTGCACAACTAGCACTCCATTAATTATTTCTACTTTTTAATGAAATTGCATCAAACATTACCATGACTGCAAAGGACATACAACCTTAAATTTGAGAAAGGGGAAATGAAATCTCATCACTATTGCTCTTTGTTCACTTTAAGGTACAGAGAACTTTAATAAATTTCCAAGAATGACTTAAATTTCACAGTTACTTTTCACTGTGGCATTGTGCTATTGCTATTTCCAAAGGTCCATAAATTTTGACAATCCACACTGTGAAATGCTGCTGGATGCAAAACGTGTGCATTAAGTGTTGACTCTTAGCACTCTTGAAAATTAAGATGACTATTCTTTACATCTCTAAATGATAGGTTAGGCCTGTGGTTTCAAGATTGGACATTTTACAGTGCTAGCCAGAACAGTTTCAAGAACCCTTACACAACAGGAAATTTCTTGAAGAAAAACTTGAACAGTTTGAAATTCAATAGGCTGTGAGTGATCACCTAAGAAATGCAGTGAGAAGCTTGTTAGACTACTAAAAGCTACAGTCTTTATATTTTCTCATGTGTTCAACATTTATACTTCCTCATGTCTCAGCATTTCACAAATGAGTTTTGGCTGAATGGAGAAGATTTCATGTACTACTGAGCTGTGTATGTTGCATGTACACAGTTAGAAAGCTACGTTACTCTTATTTTCCTCATAGCATTTTGTTATAGAAAATAACTTTAAATCACAGAAAAGTCACTTGAAACTTGCCATTATAATGAATATGTCTGATAAAATGAAAGTTATTTATTACAGTTTGTCATGGTTTAACCCCAGCCAGCAACTAAGCACCATGCAGCCGCTCACTCACTCCCCCTCCATCCAGTGGGATGGGGGAGAAAATCGGGAAAAAGAAGTAAAACTCCTGGGTTGAGATAAGAACGGTTTAATAGAAGAGAAAAGAAGAAACTAATAATGATAATGTTAACACTAATAAAATGCCAACAGTAGTAATAAAAGGATTGGAATGTACAAATGATGCGCAGGGCAATTGCTCACCACCCGCCGACCGACACCCAGCCAGTCCCCGAGCGGCGATTCCCCGCCCCCACTTCCCAGTTACTATATTAGAGGTGACGTCCCATGGTATGGAATACACCGTTGGCCAGTTTGGGTCAGGTGCCCTGGCTGTGTCCTGTGCCAACTTCTTGTGCCCTGGCTGGGCATGAGAAGCTGAAAAATCCTTGACTCTAGTCTAAACACTACTGAGCAACAACTGAAAACATCAGTGTTATCAACATTCTTCACATACTGAACTCAAAACATAGCACTGTACCAGCTACTAGGAAGACAGTTAACTCTATCCCAGCTGAAACCAGGACACAGTTATTTCCTGCAATTGATTAAGAGATCTTTATCACCTAGAAATCATTTCCCTGGCTCACGTGAGTGCCTGAAATCTTCCTGACCTTCCTTTAAAATGCCCACTGCTATCTTTTAACTTTCCTTTCTGGAAATGACTGAAGAAACTAAGAAGTTTATTCACTGAAGAATAAACAAAATCCATCCTATCAACAGACATTCTTGAAGGAGGACTGCATAATTCAGTGCTTCCTTTATAAGCTGAGCTGGCTGTTTAGAGAAATTCGCTCCTTTTCTCAGGAAGTATCTAAAAATGGCAAGCAAAATTAGACATTACACACCAATGGATACTTTTTTTTGCCAGGGATTATCATCAGGTAAGCAATTAGTGATATTCCAGAACAACTAGGCACTTCTTTCAAGAGTAATGCTTGCCTTTATATAATCTCAGATAACGTGACTCCAAGCTTGTCCTCTGCTCATGTCATTAAGCAGTTACATGTCCCTCACGCATGACCTGAAAATTAGGTATCTTCCAAATATTTCCTCTTTTCCTGAAATATGTACTTTCCTGAATATGAGTCAGGACACAGACTAGATCTGATATATTTTCAGAAGGAAACTGATATATATTTTAGGGAAATTTTATGGTAATTGTAAGAAACACAGCTCTGGAAAAAGGCCTAAAATCTAAAAGTTGTTCCAGTATATAATAAGCCCTGTATCTAAGCACAAGGCATGTCTGCAAGGCTTTTCGCTTTTGTAAGAGAGGTACATGAGGGGAAACTGCTATTACTCACTGTTTGCAGTGCCTGGGCATCCCAGGCATGCTCCAGCGTTTGGTGCTGCTGAGAGGAAGAGGAATGATTTTAGACCTCAGTCTCATAAGCCCATTTCTGCACAGATCAATTATTTGCAACAGTTTGACGCCTTCTTTCATAATGAGACCAAACACATTTATCGAGCACCTTCCAGACGTTATTGATCTGAAGGCGGCGGTAGGACTTGCCCACAAAAGGTGCGTGCTGGCAGCCCAGGCTGCAGTGCAAACTGCTTTGTTCTCAGCCCATCCCCACGCTGCAGCAATTACGGGTCGAAGAAAGGACTAGGAAAAGTAATTTCTACAAGTCAAACCATCTGTTACCTTCCTGCTAACGTTACCAACAAGGAGGTTGATTCTAGCAGCTCTGTCTCCTGGCTACTGGTAGAAGCCATTGATTTACTTTCAACATGTTACTAAAGAGCTATGGGTCAGCTACATTCACAGTGAGATTTTCTAAGATAACTAAAAGAGCTGGATTCCTCACTTCTGCTGAGCTTGTTGGGAAAACTTAGACTTGCGTGTCACTAGCATGGACTGAAGCAGAACCGCTCCCTTCAAAAGGTTCAACAACCTCTTAACATTTCAATAGCATCTTCACATTTCTCCTGAACAAAACCTGATTTTTTAATTAAGATTTCACTGGATACATTGCTCATTTTGTCATTTAACCTCCTCCCTTGCCAGTTTTGTTACTCTGGTGGTGTTGTAAGTTGTTCTTAACTAGTGCAACAAAAAAAAAAAAAAAAAAAAAAAAGCCAAAATCCCTCAAAATCCCCACACTGTCAGAGGTGGGTACAATGTAACCACCACCACTGCTCATGAGGTAGCACAGGCCCATCCCCTTTGATGAAGAGAGAATAGAAGTAGTGCTTGAGAGGTTCTTCATCACCAGCTCAAGGACACCTAACAGGGTGTCTTCTGCCTGGTGTCCTCAGGACTTGGTCTACAAACCAAGCCACCTACCACTGGAAACCGAGAAAGGCATAAGTCAGCACCTGGGCAGAACTGGGAAAAGGGAAACGTTCATTGCTTGCTTTGGTCTCCCTGTGCATTGCCAAAGAGGGGACAGTGGGACATTCCCCGGCACCCAAGGAAATCCACTCCTTTAATGTCCAAGAGAGAGAGTCTTCTGACTCTTTACACAGAGAGAGACACAACCCCCACTCTACTTAAAGGACAATTACGACTAAGCAGGAAAGAAACAGAGAAGAAAGTTCGTTTAGTCACAAACTAACACACAGAATTACTTTAGATGTCCTTCTATCCCCATTACTATTACTTTTATCCGGAATATTCTCACAGTTACATTTTACTAACAAACATCAATAGAAAGAAATAATTTCAAAGATGAATTACAACTTGATGTCTTTGCATTTAAGTCCATACATGTTTCTGCAAGAATGTTACAGGCACTTGTCTACATTTCAGCTCTCAGCAAGTCCAATTTCACCAATGCTGTTCAAATCCTGAATTTCTTGGGAAGAACTATTCCCAAACATAAACAGAAGTTTGATAAAACTGAGACAAAAAAAGTAACTGTGTGTGGGAAATTACAATTTTTACTTACCCTGCAGAGCAATAGGTAGTGAGCTTTCCAATGCTGGCATCTTTCATTCAAAATTAAGTTCTAATTTTCAAACTAGAAATGTAGTTACCTACCCCTTTTAAAAAGTGACACATTCATTCCCTAACTTACAAGAACAGAAATAAGCAAAATACACAGGCTTTGGTGAATAAAATTAAGTCATTTTAGGGTTTCCCAGTTGTGGGTAAAAGCAAGATCCAAATAAACCAAACATGAATTTACGTGAGAACAAGGCAAGCTGGCAGAAAAAAAGACCCAATTATCTAAGTAGTGTCACAAACTTCAAGCACATATTTTTACTGCAAAACCAGAACAAGTTTACGTAGAGAAACCCATTCGAGGTAGTAATATTCACCTGTAGAAGTACGAGCACCCCCTGACTGTGTTGTGAGTAAAGTGTTCCTGAGTCTTCTCATTTCCAAAGTCCTCCAATGGGTCTGACCACAGGATGTCACACATAGGTCCATATGCAGGTGGTTCCTTGAATCGATCTAACTAAGAAAAATAGGAGACAAAGAAATACTAACTTCTTTCAACTATGTATCACAGAAACACTGAAGCAAAGTTACTATTTTTCATTTCATGGGTTGGCAAATGAAGACCCAAAGTAATCTATTTTTCAGTTTGGGGCTGCTCTCAGCTTTAAAGCAATGGATTTTGAATAACGGTAAAACACTCCTTGCTAACACTGACAAAGAGGAGAAGGAACAGATATAACTGAAAATTAAGAGATACAGTGGATTCCCATTCTATGTGAATTTTTGTGTGTATTTTTCTTTTCTTTTTCTACTGTTTTTTTTTGCAAGCATTACAGTGGACAAGAGAGAAGATGGTATTTCTGTATTTCATGATTTTTCAAACATCATGGCACTCGATTTATGTGAGTGAGGCACCTCAAGAAAAAAATGTAACAGTTATTTCAAAGCAAGTTCCCATTTTGATTTAAATACATTTTCACAAAAAATTGTATTTAAATACCAAGACAATGTCTCTGCATTACAGCATCCTGTCATGACATTCTTGCTGCTCTCATAACCTTAACCCTGATTAAGCAGCTAAAACCTCTTCTTTCTGCCTATGGGAATTAAAAAATTCAAATTATATAGAATTATACTGCAAATAAGACAAAGTGCAGCAAAATAGAGAAATATTAAAAATCAGTATTCCTCTGCAAGAACTCTTTAATATAAAAACACTCCTTATTAAGATGGGTGTATGAATCAGGCTTGCAGTCCAAAGCATTCTCCACTCTGACCATAAAGATCAAGTAATGATTTAGTAGCATACCTAACATACCATTTCCCCCCCCAAAAGTGTTTCAAAGAGAAAGAATTGGTTTTATGTGTTTTCAACATTCAGTTAAAAAGTTTTAATAAGAGACCTCTGCAATTTTACCTTTGTGTCCTTGTCATGAAATATTTATAGCATACCTACACTTCTAACTTATTTCAGCCCTCTACCAATTAATGTTTTTGTAAGTATAATTCATTTAAATTAAATAACAATTCATGAATATGCAAAACCAATTCCTGCTGATTGCCAAAGATTAATAAACCTGCTGAGGGGGGCTGGGGGGTGGAGAATTGAAGATGTAAATGACCCTAATCTAGAATCTGAAAGCTAAACAGCTTTACTCTGCCATTACAGTGTTGCAAAGCCAGACAGTTTTTAGGCAGAGAATATTTTTGCTTAATGAGACAGTGAACCTTTACCTCAGAAACAAAACTACATTCAGTAATTTTTAAAACTGCAGTTAATATCTTAATCTAATTGCTTTTAAACCAAAACATGTAATTACTGGCTCAAGTTTTTTTGTTTTCTTTTTTTTTAAAACCATATTAAGCTCTTAGTAAGCTACAAATTAACCTCAGAATATAATTTATCTTTTAATAACTTTAAAGCTCAGAAGTATATATCCATGTTTGCAAGTATCAAACTGCAAGCAAGAAATAAGGAAATATTTTCTGCTGGAAACACTGAGAATGAATGGTTTAAATACCTCCTTTTAGAAATATCATCTGAGATCTCTTTTACAAAACACTTGAAAAAAATTAATCCTTGATAACATGCAACGACACTGGATTACATGAGGAAACTGTTTGACATTGTTCTCCGAACTTTCATGAGATATATAAGAAACTTCTTGGAGTACAAGAGTACCACACAAGCATCAACTTACTAAGACTTGCTTAAGCATCACCTTACTAAGACTTGCTTGGACAATTTGCTAGGCACTCAAGGGCAGTACTATTAAAAATGTGGCCAGACCTATAGAGAATGAAGCTCTTGACTCTTCTTAAAATAATAATGTTGTTTTGACTATATTCATTGCAATCATACCATACTTTTTTATTATATGTTTTAAGAATTGTGAGTTTTTTCTAGAGCTATTTTTATCTCTTCTCCAAGAAAGCACAGAATGCCTAAGGCAGCACAAGGAATCATCAGATGGTGTGTTTACATTGTGCTAGTAAGTAATACTTAAAAGAAATTAATGCTCTGTATTCATTAGCTCCTAAATACTTATATAACTAATACCTTTTTTTTTTAACACAAAGATGCTAAATCCTTTGTTTTACTGGATGCTGGTGATTTCCTCACCTCAGTAAAATATGACTAATTGCAGCAATTCCTTTTATGTTCTATTTAAAAAGACCTTTAAAAGGTGATAATGTCAACATGAATGTCAAAATGACACACAAGCATCTTACAGAAATGAATGACAGTGAGAAAGGATTCAAGTTTTAGCTGCTGGCAATTAACTGTTCACTTATTAGACCTGAGCACTATTCAGACTTACTTTTCTGATGTCATCTAAAGTGTTGATCTCTGGAGACAAGCCACCGTGTACACACAGGAATTGTTGGTTCATCAGAGCAGCCAAGGGAAGGCAGTCAAAGGCATCCATGCAGGCATCATATACGCGTTCTGAATATTTGATTTTACCTTTTAAAGATTAAGATGGTATCAGAAAGTGCCATCAACATTTAAGAGGAAAAAAGAAATATCTCAATCTTGCTCTCACTGCTCTCTTTTGCATTGACGACTGTACCAAAGCTTGCCTCAAGTAAAAAAATCTTTAGGATTATTGTTATTCACTGCTGGAAAAATTCTTCAGATTCTGAGGTGAAACTAATAAAAGTTCTGCTAAGTTTATTACATTTTTCTAAAAAACTGTAAATAAACAATTTAATAAACCATTATAGTCTGCCATGAAATCTATGCAACAAGCCTTAAAAACTCTGCTGAATGGTTATCATCTACTGCATTATCACTCAATATACTCTCTATGAAGTAATCAGAAGTTTAGCCTGCTCCTTTATAATGAATTATCTACAGAAATGTCATTATGAAATGAACGAGGTGGTACAACAAAGCTGAAATGTTAATTTACCAATACGCATATTAAACTCAGTAAACCATGAAGCCTTTGAGCCAATTAACATTTCCTGTGTCCCCAACGCTAAAAAGGGAACACAGACTTACGGTGCAACAGAAAAAAAAAGCTTCATTGTGCAGGTGAGGTCTACATCTAATGAGCTTTTATGTGTCACTGTATCCTTTCTGGCAACACAGAAAGGAATTCCTATAAGAAGAGCAAACCAAAAGTTTAAGCCTACTTACAGGGTAAATGTGAAAATGCTATAGTTAAAGGAGGAAAAAAAACCCACATAAAAATTCCTTGAATTTTTCTCCTGCTGCAGATGAGACCCGGTGAGATGCCACCTACTCCACCAGCAATCGGGGACCTGTCACAGAGGTGCTGGCGTGCCAGCAGGTTTCGACTGCCGGGCTGCTGCGTGGGCAGCAAACCGACGGCCGCTGCAAAAAGCAGTGGTAGCACGGGCTCGCCGAGAGCATCCAGGCCCAGATGGCTCCGCAGTAGCCCCGGGCTGCTTCCCAGGCCAGGCTGGCAAGCTGAAGTGCCTCAATACCTGCAGCACCAAGTGAGGACACCCCCGTGTTTGTACGGGTGGTCAGTCACTACCCGCTGCGGGGGGTCTAACCCCTTCCTTTCTCTACCACTGAGACACCCTCTCCAGCCCCTGCAAGACGACTGCCCTCTCAGGGAACAGCGATTACAATTTAAAATGAATTATAGTTAACATGAAAAGTACATTTAAAATTACTGATGGTAAACCAGTATCAAATACTCACAAAATAACAAATTAAGTTGTTGAAAAAGGAGTTAAGAGGAGAAAGGTTAAGGCAGACTTACATTCTTGCTTAAATGTGAAATACTCTGTTAAATGTCTACATTCATGATTCCCACGAAGTAAAAACAGTGTTTTGGGGTAAAGGATTTTCAAGGCCCACAAGTACAGCACACACTGCGAATCAGAAACAAGAAAGAAAAACATAATTCATAATTAATGACGTAACTTAACCACTTATGTTCCCCTCCACCAAAAAAACTAGCAGAAGAAGAAGTATTCTGTGTGAAACATTTATTTTCAACAGGTGAACTTCACTCTTCAGACATTACATGCACACATTTCTCTGCACTTCAACCTGGACTGGCTGAAACTAGTATCAGTGTATTCTGATAAAGTTTTACACTTCTGCTAAGTGGATCTCCCTGTTCAGCCGTGCATTGCCTTCAGTGGCCCCCGCTACCAGAAGTAATTGCTGTGCATCTCTACAATGAAGTGTGCACTCTCCACCTGGCAGGTTAGGCAGAAACCTGCCATGGAAACAATTTCACCGGAAGATCTGCATTTCCTGGCTTAAGGAAAAGTTGCCCTAGAACAATTTAACCCACACTTCAGGAAATACCTCAGCTTCCAGTATTACACAGTTTTTACATGAACGCTTGTTCTTTTTTCACTTAACATTGTTCTGTACAAACAACTGAGAAAAAAAGTCCACAAAGCTCTTGGATTAAATAAAGTTACTACAAAGCTTCTATAAAGCCTTTTATGTTTCCAGAAGATTTCTATTTGAGATGGCATTTCTTCTAGACATGTTTTTAAAGGTAAAAAACAAGAAGACTCAGAGAAGTTAATCTCTGCTCAGACCTCTTGAAACCATCTGGTTAAAATAATTGTTTTGAAAACAAAATTGACACAGCAAGGATGCCAAAGCATTATGAGACTCTTGACAAATGAGTAAACTTGCAAACTTCATGGAAGACTTATCCTTTGTGCAGCGTGACCCTGCTCAGGTACCTGGCTGACAAACTCACAGCTCCAAGGAAGCCAATGGAAATAAGACCCATTCGTCCCATGAGACGAGCTCACTGTCTGCAAGAATGCTGTACAGACCACAACAGGCTTTCAAAACCCATGAGCTAGAAAACTGCCTGCACAGTTTCCCCTCCAACCCTTCCTTATATATCCATGAAATGCAGAACTGTTGCACAAGAAATGAAAGGTTTTATTATTTACCTTAATCAATAGATTGGAAATTTGGAATGTACTTACTCCTCACCAGTTTCTGCTTAGAGCAAAATCAGCATTTTTGTCAATGTAATGCCAGTATGTAATGCCAGTATGATTCCCTTCTACAATTCAGAACATCTTGATAAACAGAATAATTACGTTAATCATGTCTCAACATTTTGATTTCTCCTCCCTCATTTGCTACACAATCCTCATCTTAGAAAAAAGAAAAAGAAAAACAAAACGAAAAACAAAAAAGGATGCAACGTTTTTATGTTTGTGCTAAACCTCACTCTATCCATAGATAATTACATAGCAGCAGGGGTTTTATACTACTACTCTTTGTCTTGAATTTATTAACATGTAAACATCTGGATGCTCTGCCTGCACTCCTTAATTTCTGTTCTTCTACTCAGAGGGTCTAGAGCCAGGTAGAAAGAGCAGAAGGTACAGGCAGCATCCTCCAGGACTTGCAAAATTAATTCTCCTCAGAAACACATGGAAGGCCTCCCAGCTCTCACCACCTCTTCCACCTCCCAGGCGCTATTGCCACTGCAGGAAGCAAGAAGAGGCGTCAGAATGCTGGGTAGATCATGCTGACGTAATCCATCATGAAATTATGGTATTAGGTCACAGGAACTATCTGCTGTGGCCCAAAACAACCACAAATGGTATGCCCAGGGAAGGTTTGCTGGAGTTTGCACAGAGAGAGAAGCTTTGGGTTTGAGGTTTTCACTTCAATGGGGAAGGAAGCCTGCACTTCTCCACATCACCAGCGCAATTCTCTGTCTCTTTGATGATGACTTACTTCTTCATTCCTCCAAAAATTCCTGGAACCTTCCACTTCTTTGAACTTACTGGCTAATGCAAAAATTTGATGAAAATGTTGTGAGACAAGAAGTTTAAAGTGACACCTCCATCCATGCAAGAAAAGTTCCAGCTTTTAAAGTTGTATCGAAGTTACCTTAGAGCATCTAATCCTGCCAAAGCACCTTATAATTTAGAAAATCATAATGATTAGTGCTTAGATGAAGTGTTTTATTAAAAAAAAAAAAAAAAGAAAAAGAAAAAGAGGAGTGGTTTACATTTCCCTTATAACTAAGTTTTTCATTTTCATAAAGCCTTGGCAGGATTGAAATGAGCACTAAGTACTTAAAATATCATCCAGATTCGGGAAGCAGGGAAAATGAGGAAAGCTGGAAGTTTTATCTTTTTGGCATTTGGAACTTGCTTATGGGTAGAACTCTTTAGAATTACTTATTATAGATTTATTTTTTCTTTTTTTCTATGCTTCCTTTGAAGCACTCATGAGAACCAGACCAAGAAGATATAGAGAATCATTGCAGTCCAGGAAGTTCTGTGTTTCCCTGCCACTATTCAAGTACTGGAAGCCCACCATTCACGTTTTGTGTTGTTTTCAGTGGTATCATATTAAAGGCTTATTTTGTTCAGATAATTTCTTTAATTTTCTCCCTTTTCTGTTCAATAGTCCAGTGATGCAATATCATAATAGTAAACAAGAACTAATTAGCAGATTTTTTTTTTTCTCCATGCAAGTTAGACAGCAAATATGAGGGTGACAATTTTTCATAGCTTTTCAACTTACACGGTTATTTACATATAAAAAACTTATGTCCAAACAACATATCATGAGCAAACATTCTGGTTTTATTTTGTTTTTTAACTCCACTTTGCATATTGTAATTCTTACTGAAGTCAAAATATTTATAATAATTTGCCCTTGCTGAAAATCTGAGCTTACAATCTTCAATTATTTGGTAATACTGCTTCCCAATAGCAAAATTTTAAATTCTCTTTTTTTCCCCTCCAAATTTTTCATCAAGAACATACTATACATCAGCTCTGCTGCAACTCTATGTAAAATGTGCAGCAGTGACCTTGCAATCTGGACATCTCTAAGGTATTTTTGGCCAGTCTCATTTCATACTATGAAAAAAAAAAGGGGGGGGGTGGGGAGGGCTACATCTCTTAAATGCCAGCCCTCAAACTGCACCCCTGCTCACTTGCTTAGTGTCATTCAGCTGTTGAAATAGAAGATATATTAAATTCATAACAAAGAGGTAATCTGCCCAGCTCCCAGCTCCTGTAGTCAAGCTGTTTTCCTGCTGAGGCTCTGGCAGCCTCAGCATCAGGAAAGAAAAAGGTCTGTGCAATTAAGTGCTGTGTAAGCCAAAGGCACATATTTTCAAAATGGACTTGGGATTTAACTCTATTGTTACACGCTGAATTTGAGTCTTTGCACAGTTCGACATCTCAGCACCTCCTGAAAAGGAAAACCAAAAGCCCCAGACCTCTTGCAGGCATCCCAAGTTCTGTCCTCAAAACAAGAAACCTTGAAAAACCGCTACAGCTGCCACCAGATTGCAACCACAGCAACACCTGTAACACACAGCGCACTCACTTCTGGGTGCTCTTGCACTGATCATGCCAGGAAGAAAGAGATGCAGCTCACTCTTAGCTGTCTGGCTTTGTATGGGTAACAAAAGATGAACTCACCCTCCCTCCAAATGACTGATGGCATTGAGCACTCCCCCAGCAGGTGAAATTAAGTGTGAATAAACGCAAGGTAATTCATACTCAAAAGGATCATTTGAGCCATGCGTTGCTAAGGTCTCTACTGATGCTCTGTGAACTGTGGAACAGTATATTGGCATAGCTCCTTGACTCTGTAAATAACACACACCTTACCTAAATATAAAAATTGCATTACTTTAACTTCATTGAAATAATTATACCATCATAGTACCTACTACAGGTACAGCTTTCTAAAATGGAATAACTATCCCAATGGAAACCATGTACCTTTTTACACACATAACTTCATTCACACTAGTGGTATCACTATTTATTAGGGCTTTATTTCAAAGGCAAATATACATTTCATCTGTAACCAAAATACTCACAAGAAATGCAAGTTATTGCCATTTCTGAACTACCATCCCTTGAGCACCGGGGAAGAAAACTCTGAACACTACTGAAAATAAAGAAAAAATTGTATTGTCTTCACTACAACCAGGATTCCATTCTTTTTTTTCCCAACTTTCAGGGATCATAAAAGATGATCTCTTCTCTTAAGGCTCTGCTGCAGAACAGGGACAACAAGGTAGCGTTACTTGCATCAACCAGATCGTCAGTGACAACTTACAGTCTTTGCCACAACATTTTTGTGAATATGCTCTTATTTTACCTGGGTTTTGTGTTTCTAAAACCAGTGCTTATGTACATACAGGTTACACATTTAAAAACTAAAAAGGCTACTGCTGTGGAAATAGACTTCTCGTGGAGTAACAGTGAATCCATTCCTCGTGGTCAGGGTCTCAGCTGTTTCTAAAATGTTTAAGAATCTCATTCTGATCATTCGGCTTCTGGGTTTTGTTTTTTAATCTGTTGAATATTCCCAAGCAGCTTTGGGATCTTGTTTTGACACCTGCACGGTACTTTAGCACCTCTAGACTTCAATTATTGCAAGACTCTCTTCTAGCTAGTCTCCCAGATGATTTTATTAAAAGTGATCACCTGCAAAATGTTGCTACTTGCCATATACTCTTTTCTAGTGTTTAGACCACATTACTCCCATTTCAGCCCTTGGAAGGACCTCAAAACGTCTCTAAAAGGAAGGACCTCTTTCTCAACCAAAAAGTGACTAGCAATTTCTTTTTCTTAAATGTTCCTCTAATTCTTATAGCTAATACTTTCTAAAGAGGTATCCAAGTGTTGGTTTCTAGCTCTCCTCTTCGGACCTTGTTTCTTGGCCCCAGCTTTTTTTCTCTGGAGATAGGTCCCTCAGAGAGATGGAAGCAGTGCAGGGGAAATGGTGCGAGCGACCTCCAGGGCACCGTCCCATGTTCTCTCCCTGCAGACAAAAAGGGTTCTTGGCATGTTGGGGACTCACTCTGGGAAGAGCTGGGACAGGACCAGGCAAGCTGCAAGGACGGCCCTGACACAAACAGATGTTCCAGTCTGGAAATCTAATATATACAGAAATAATCTGAATTTGCTGAACTACTGAATATTCACAGCTCTGAGGAGCACTGCCCAGCAAAAATGAGATCTTACAAGATGCAAGTTTTTGCTCAGAGAACCATATTTGCTACTGTTACATAGTAACAAAAGAAAAGGGCAAGGAAATTTAGGATAATTAAGGTATGAGGATTTTCTTTGCTCTGAGAGAAGTGAAAAAAACAATTGACTTGACCAGTAAACTATTCCTGACAAGCCAAAACTATTTTAAATCAAGCTGTTTATTGGGAAACATTAACACACTAGACCAATGGAGGAAACTGAAAGGTATTTATTCTTCCAATAAAGTCCTAGAAAGTGCATGGAGACTTGAGAGATAACAAACACATGGCTTCACCAGCATTCACTTCACCCACAGTTTACAAACACAGATTTATTTATGTGTAATTCTTTTCTTGGGAGAGACCAGTTAATAATTTCAAACAGTTCACTGAGTTCAGAAGCATCTCAAGTGCCAGATGCTTTTTTAATTGATGCAAGGTCTGATGGTCAAATTCCAGACTCACTCTAAACACCTCACTTTGTTTTTGCTAGAAATACCACAAAACCAGTTTCCTCTTCTGGAATTCCAGTCTTTGCGTTCAGGAAATGAAGATGTACAAATGTTTTGAACCTTAAAACACAACTCCAGTTTTGTTCATTTTGAATGTTGGTTTAATTCTCCATATCTAAACTATCTGTTCTGTCAAAAATGATCAGTATGTACCTTATGATATTCAATTGACATTTAAGCTTGTATGTTTTTATGTGGGATTGAGCAGGAGAACAATTCTAACAGTTCATTTACATAATATTATTAATTCATTATAGTCAGTATTTACACTGATTGTAATTTTTCCAAGACTGTGATGAGAAGCAGTCTATATGTATACTCCCCCCTACAACACATGGCATTTATGTCTGCCTTTCAAAACAGAGTTTTCAGTCTCAGGTAGAGATTAGTCATTCTTCCTTACAGCCTGTTCCTGCAGAAGCACTTATGCTCTAACTATTCTTTGGATTTAAAAATAGCTCTCTGTTTTTACCATTTGGGTTTCTTTTCTCCATGACCATAAAACTTGTTTGAAAGCAAGAACTGAGGGGTTTCTACTCTGGAGTCAAAACCCTGGAACAGTACACAAGCACAACAGGGAAATGTTATCAGTTATGGAGCCGAGGAAACAAGTGCACCGTATCAGATATTGCAACTTGCAGAAATTTGTTATTCTAAGTGAAGAAATGCTCAGGGTCTGCCAAAAGATCAAGCAGAAAAGAGAGTGCAACTACAGGATAAAGATTTGATCTGTGCCGAAAAATCTCGTCTCGTCCTATCTACAATTTTGACATTTTTTGTTTTACCTGTTGTAATTCCTTTATTAGTCTCTTATCCTGTGACATCCTGCTTAGAACTAATTTTAAAGACACGCATCCACCCCACCACCCTTCAAACAGTGGAGCTAACTCTGGTAAAAATGGAGCACACACATGAAGGATTGAGCCCCAAGATCAAAAGCTCCAAGGGGCAAGGACTGTCATTTCTGCTGAGTGCTTTATACGAATGCTTTTCTCTTTCCCTCTGCATTATCAAATGCCTTCCACCTACCTTATGCAATTTCTTCCTCTGTTCTTAATGATAATAGCTTACATTATATAGTACCTTTCATCCAGAAGAATCCCAAATGCTTTGCAGCCCACAGACAAGGATTATCTCGCCCACTACCAGATCTCATCTAAGTCTAGGCTCAATGGTGTCACTTTTACGCTAGATATCACACAGCAATCGAATGGATTTTTTTTTAAAGCTTATATTACTCGTGATTAGTACCTTGGACCAGCTAGTTAATTCTTTTGGAAAGACCTCAGAACTGCAATAGTCTCATGTCTACATAGCAGAAAGAGGAGCCAAAAGATTGATGGAGTAAAGATCACAGTGTGACTGACGTGGTAGAAATATGCATTGAGATCAGGCTAGGACTGTTGACCACCACGACTTCTCCAGCACAAAGTACTGGCAAGAGCTGGTGCCTGCTAGACGTGCTCAGGGCCCCTTCTCCACCAAAAGCATCCGCCTCTTAACATGCCAAGTTGCATTCTTCCCCATTTTCCTTTCCTTGTCACTACTTATTGTGCTGAGGTCATGCTTGAATGCATAGCTCTTCATCCAAATACACTTCTGAAACAGAAACCTGCCTTTCCTTTCAAAGATATTCTTTAATCAAGGTGACAGGTGGGGAGAATCAGTTATGTGACCAAAAAAGTAGTAATTTGAGAACCTTGCATACAGAAAGGAATAATATAAGCGACAGCTCAGATATTTCCTTGGCGCTAGCAGAAGCCAGTGCTGCTTCCAGTGAAAAAGTAGTGTTCCAGAATGGAAAAACTAAATTCAGAATATAATTTGCTAAATATGTATGTGCAGGTTGCTAAATGAGTAATTTTAAGGGGCTTATTCCCCACCCATAAGCTATTTTGCTTTGTGTTATATGGCCTGCTATTGTCTTTAATCAGTAATAGCCCTGGAGAAGAGTTTGGCAAACTGTCAGACAAGCATTTGAAAGCTGAAGCAAAACCACTTGTTCTATTTCTTATATTAAAAACACATATAGAAATGAAGACAAAACTATCCTCTTCCAGATACAACTTGGCTTGGTCAAAGTCTACAGGAGATACAAACTAGGTTATCACAACTGAAAAATGGTGGTTCAAGATTGAGCTGCACAACAGTTTAAGCCTGTGAAGCTACCCCCCCCCCCCCCCCCCCCCAACCTTCCCCAAGCGATCCAGCATGGTAATCCACACAGTAATGATTTAGGTCACAGCTCACTGTGGATCAGAGAAGGGAGGAAGCAGGCACACGTGGCTCAAAAAAATAATGATCAAAGTGCTGACTTCAGTATGAGACTAAATCCTAACTATATTGATTTTTGGAAGGTGGGCGAAAGAACCTTGCAATTCTTAAGTTCTTAGAGCATTTGCACTTGGAACAGCATATTTCTATTTGTAAAATGTGCCACCTCCCAAAGATTCTGTTAACATTTTAAATTAAGTTTTGAAGTGAACTAATAAAGCAAAAGTAGTTTTACAGAATTTTATTTTAAAGAAACTTCTCTTCATACTATAAATATAAAACTGGCAAGATGATCGATTTTACAAGAACGTTATAAATAACTCAGCTGTTTAGGATTACATATTTTTATATCAACATGGCTACAGTGTACTAGAGTTGTGGTATGAAGAATGAAACGGCAGTATATGCGTTCTCACATGCTGCCATCTTATCTAGTCACAGACACACAAGGTATTCTCCCTTGACTCAGAGGGTGTTAAAGTCTAAACGTTTCAGAGAAAGGAGTCAAGCTGTTGCTCAAAAGCTGCTGCAAGGGTTTCTGACTGACCATTCAGTGACTAGATCAACTATGACCTGGATGATCAAATCCAGATTAGGTTTTATTCGATAATTGGGCACCTCATCTGTCAGTTTGCATAACCAAGCAGCAACAGAGAACAGAAGGAAAAAGCCAGTTTGTTTTATGAGCACTGGAACAAAGGATTTGTGCTTGGTATTTGACTCGCTTCTAGTCAAAGGTGGGCAGGTTGGACAGGACACCGTTTCCTTCACAAGCCAGCTAAAGATTCTGTCATTTGACCTCCACATTCTACAACTTGATACTGGAGTCTGCACCAGGTATCAACACCTTCAACACAGCACATGTGCATCACTTCTCTGTGGATTCAAGTGCTGCATCAAAAGCCAGGAATCATACACTCCTGCATGCCATATCTAAACAGAACTCATTCATTCTCTCCAGCACAGCATGTTATCTGCTGGCTTTTTGTCCCATTTACTCCCTATCTAGTCTTTGCATTTTCAAAAATTTTGCATCCAAGAGACTCAGATCAGACAAACCTAAAAGTCAAACTAAACTATGAGTTGTTCCTTTAGTTTTTCTGCTATGTCTCTTTTCTAATAGCTCATTTCTATTCATCCTATTTAGCTTGCGAAAGCTTCAGAGCAGACTGCCTTCTGTGCTATATTTGGATGGCCACAAGTTAGCACCAACGTCCATTCTCCATCAGCTTTCCAGCACAGATATGGTGGGATTTTCCTGGATACCAAGCAACCTTTATGAAAACACCAACAGTGACATTAATGTGGACTTCTTTTGCTCACAAGTGGTATCTTCAAAGAGCTTTAGTATTCCCAAACTGGTTAAATTACAATGCTAAATACACACAATTGGCTGCAAGCAGTTTTGCAGCCAAAAATAGAAATAAGAAACTTACTTCAATGCTGAAGTACCCTCTGTCCACGTAGTCCCCCAGGAAGAGATACCGCGTGTTGGCAGGAGAACCTCCCACTTCAAACAGTTTCATCAAGTCAAAGAACTGACCATGAATGTCTCCACAAACTGAAAGAGAAAAAGAGCAATATTCAGATTCACCATGCGAAGATCATCTTAGGCACATGCATTCTGAAGTCACTGTTATGACAATTTTGTGCATCATCCTCTAGTTAAACGATTAGTGAGAGCTGGCAGCTGCTCAGCAGAAGCTGTTTTTTTATGATGTGCATCCCTATATGCGTGTGCAAAAGGCTACCAGTTAATTAAAGGAGAGCCATGAGGCAAATTTGACCTATAATTATTTTCATAGGTATCTGTCCATTCCTCCTACTGCCCAGCAGAACACATAATACTGGCAATAGTAGTAAGACAAACCAAAGTCATCCTGAAAAAGAGAACATGTTCAGGCAAGGTTATTCTTTCTTTCGACATCACTCTTCTATTTCTCCTAGTTAAACCCAGACAAACACCAGCAGGCTTTCCGTAACATGCAAAGCATGCCTGTCCTGTGTATGCCACTGGTTAAACTGACAAATTTCTGACTTCTGGTTTCTGTATAGAAAAATGGCCTGCTTGCTTTCCCAAAGCATGTCTTACACGAGAGGACACTGATTTTTCATGCTTTAACCTCTACCACTCTATTTAACCTCATATAATTATGGTTCGTTTCACTTCATTGCAATGAAGTCAATCTAACAAGTGGCTTCTAAAAAGAGCATCTCCCAATAAACATGACAGAGACAGCACAAGTGATGTGCAGCCGGGGCTAAGTAGGGATGCCTCTTTTTGTGCCCTAGAGTTAGGACATCGGCTCAGCTATCTTGTGAAAATGCAAACTCCGTGGTGGGTGATTTTAAGCATCTGCAGGAAGGGAGGCAACGCTTTTGGAGGCCCCCATGGAAGCTTAACTAACAGTGCTGTGCCAAAACCTGCTTCCTTTTGCCTTGCTTTGTTTGCTCTACCTAAGGGAGGGGGAGAACCCCGCAGTTTGGGGCCAAGCCCAGACCTGTACTGGCAATGATCCTTAAAGAAAATGTTAATGGCCTTGACTGTTACTGAGGTCAGTTTAGACTGGTTCTCCCTTCAATGACCAAAAAGAAAAAAAATAAAAATCTGATTTGCAAACTGGAAGGATGATTATGGAGAAACTGAATAAACCAAGGGCCCAAGATAGACCTTATCTTGCAACAGCAGCACAGCTTCTTATTTACTGCTAACACTAAATTCAGAAGACTTCAGATGCTCTCTCTGATGTCATGGTTCAAGCTTTTGTATTCAAGCAGTGCTCTCATTTGAGCTTTTATCTGGAAGTTGATACAGAGGTCTTGTTCTATCAGAGATAAACAAACCTCACATTTATCGCATGCCATGGAGAAGCTGAAGTCACATCTCCACATAGATATAAAAGGACTACATAGAACAGCTGTAATGCCAAATCCAACAAAGTTGCAGTGCAAACGGTGTTCATATGTTATTGTCTTTCATCTCAGTCCAGTGTCACATTGTATTTTTTACTTGCATCACTTTTCTCTGAACGTATACACTAACAATAGGATCAATATAATATTGTCATTCTATCAAAAAACTAAAAAAACCCCAACCCCCAAATCCCCACTCAAATCAAAACCAACCAAACAACCCCCGCTTGGGCAAAGAAAAAAAACACTGATGTCCCAGTCACTGCTGTCATGAATATTTATGTGAAATTGGTGACACAATTCACGAGCGCTGGCTAGCTGAGCGTCCTTCTGTGATAGTAACAGGGCATTTTCCACATAAAATAGCATATAGTACTCTTATCACCACTGTGTTGCACTATATAATCTCTTTTTCCTAGTTGATTCCCCCTCCCCAAGAGTTTTAGAGGACAACATTCATGTTGAAAGACACCAACAGTTATAATTTCTATCTAAGAATAATATATCATTAATTAAATATTATTTAAATCCTCAAGTGGTATAACACCACCCCTCTTTCCGTAACAAAAAAAAAAAAAAAAGTACCCCAAATGAAATTTTTTGATAGCATTTTTATTTGAACACGTTGATCTACCAAACCAATATACACTGCTTGACTGTACTCCTCTGCATGGACACTGTGGGAAGATTAAGAACACGTGTCGCATATTGATGGCCAAGCAATCTGCTCTCCTAACTTCCAGCAGAAAAGCTTTTAGTTATATAACTGTACAGCTCTACCAATTATCACCCACCCCCATTTGCTCCAACTGCAAAAACTGAAGTTGAACAAGGCTGAAAGATTTTTAAATGGATTTAACTTTTGCTCTTTCACTAAAGCACAAAGAAACAAGTTTTTTTTTATTTCCTTTTTTGTTTGTTTGTTTGTTATGCAGACATGTGTGAACAGGAAAATACATTGAGGCCATTACAGAGAAACCAAGAAGGTTAGAGAGCTTTCTCCAGGTAGGTGTATGCCCATGAATTTGTCACAAGTCTGAAAAGCAGAGAGCAAACCAATGAAGAGGACAGAAATAAGAAGTGCAGAGCCCTACAATCCCACGACTTGCAAAATTCTGAACTGGACTTGAGAATCGATACTCAATGGATATTCCAGGCACTCTGCACACAGAAGCCTACTCTTTTCATACTGGACAACAGATGCAGAAACATATCCAGACCAAAAAAAACCCCCAAACATAAAAAAGGAAAGCTAAAAAGCCCTCAGACCCAACCTTGCCAAGCAATTAAAGTGGTTCCAAAAGAGAAGCTTAAAATCAGCAGGTAAAAGCAGTGGGAGGAAGAGAAGACACTCAAAATTAAGAGTTAACATTGAGATTTAATTTATTATGGTCAGATCCCAAAATTCCTCCTGAAAAACCACAATGTTGCATATGGTTAATCCAATTAGTATTTTCCTGGAACAGCTTGGAATAGCTTAAGGATCTTATACTTTCCAGGTTTGTGTGTATAAACCTGAAATGTCCTTACAACATAAAGCCTGTGTACTCACATTCTGATGGGTAGCCTTGTTTACAAATAAATTAAAGGACAATTTTGCATGTATACAGTATTATACTACATTTGTAGTTTGAAAACAACTGCTTCTAAACCTATAGTTCTGCCACCTTTCTTTTCCAACCATTATGAATCTCTAAACTGGAAGATTTCCCAGGCAGCTGGATCAATGCTTTATCTTTCATTAGGTGGCAGCAGAAGAGATCCAGCATTATATTTCCATTCATAAAAGCAGAAACATCCATAAGCAAGTAACTCTGCCATAACCTTCATGTCTTGTCTTGCAGCTTCCCATCACTAACAAAGAGCCTTGCAGCACTGTCCCACCAAAAGCCCAAAGGAGAGGTTCCATGTCCACTCCACGCTGCCTCTACAAAACTCTTTTTTAAATTCACTACCTTCCCCCTTCATGTTTACAGAAAAAAATTTTGAAAGCACACTAATTATTATACATTCATGTTTACTCTTGTACAAGCATCACCATTGGATCTGTCATTCCTTTTAATTTTGCCAAAAATGTCCTTTTTTGTACTTGAGCAGGCCCTCTTTTGGTACTGGAGCACTTGCTATTGACCAATGCATTCAATGACATATGAACATTTTTCCATCAAACAACAGCAAAATAAAACCCAGCACAGTGAAGCAGGAAATTCAATTCTTAATAAAGATCTTCAGGATCAATGTCCTTATGGATTTAAAGTATGAACACAGGAAACATAAAACACAGCTTGTATACATGTGGGATTAACATTAAAAGCAGCTGTGTTCGCACAAAACAAATTTATCAAAAGAAGGAATGGTGGGTGGTATGTCTCCTATTAGAAATTCACATATTTTCCTATATTACTGGTTTCCCAAAAGTGCCATCAAGTCATGGCCTTTTTAGACTCATCAATTTATGATAACTAAATATTCTGACAGCGTATTTTTTTTGCCTAAAAAGACTGCTTAATTTATCCAGTGCTTTTCAACCTCCTTTAGATCCTTAAATTTCTATGTAAAGAATTTTTTTAAGCTGTTTTAAACTCATCTCCTACTGAATTCATTGCTGCAGTCAGAAGGTTTAAGAAACACTGGTTGTTTGTGGACTCCTTAGAAATTTATCTCTGTTGAGGAAGTTTTCAGGGAAGACATGGGCCCCTCCAAAAAATTCACAGGACTGAGAAATCATGTTTCTGAGCAGCTTTTCCTACTTGTTATGAAGGTGTGCTGGTTTAAGCTGGGACAGAGTTAATTTTCTTCATAGTAGCTAATATGGGGCTATGCTTTGAATATGTGCTGGAAACAGTGTTGATAACACAGAGATGTTTTTGTTACTGCTGAGCAGGGCTTACACAGAGCCAAGGCCTTTTCTGCTTCTCCTCCCACCCCACCGGCGAGGAGGCTGGGGGGGCACAAGAAGTTGGGAGGGGACACAGCTGGGACCCACCTGACCCCAGCTGACCCAAGGGATATCCCAGACCATATGACATTGTCCTCAGCAGATAAAGCTGTGGGAAGAAGGAGGAAGGGGGGGACGTTCGGAGCGATGGCGTTTGTCTTCCCAAGTAACTGTTCCGCGTGATGGAGCCCTGCTTTCCTGGAGATGGCTGAACACCTGCCTGCCGATGGGAAGTGGTGAAGGAATTCCTTGTTTTTCTTTGCTTGCGTGCACGGCTTTTGCTTTACCTATTAAACTGTCTTTATCTCAGCCCACAAGTTTTCTCACTTCTACTCTTCTAATTTTCTCCCCCATACCACACTAGGGGGGAGTGAGTGAGCGGCTGTGTGGGTCTTAGTTGCCGGCTGGGGTTAAACTATCACAGATGGGTACTTTGATCCACTACGCCATCTTACTCTATAGTACCAGAGCTTTCCCCATGTGACTGTCTATAAAATACCATTTTATTATAAAAATAGAAATTGGACATGTGGGAGAGAAGGCAGAATTTTTTTTCATTTTTTTTATTTTTAGAAATTGTCATCCTAATACAAAATCAGTTATGTTTCTGATGGCTTCACTGCGAGGTTATCCCTCTGATTTATGTCAAAGGAACAAGCAATATTGAAACAAGAACCATTAAGTTCCAAGTTGTACTAGCAGTGAAGGAAACCCAAAGCTCAGCAGTGGTATTGCCAGCTTATTTACAGAAGACAAAGCAGTAGAGCAATGATTTAGATTGCAATGATTATTGGCACAAACAAAAAGTCTGACAATGCTCTTCAGATACCTTCCTTCAGATAACTATATGCTCTTTACTACATACAAGCTCAGTCCAGAGATTATTCTGTGTGGTTTCCCACTCCAGATGGATATTAAGAACAAAATTTATATTCACAATACATTAAACACTGTCAATTCAAAATTTTTCTATCTGCAACAGTTTGGCTATGCTGCACTTATTTTCTCATTTAATAGTATATAGTTAAATGGTGTAATATTATAATCTGATAGTAAAATACCATTAATGTTTCAAGTGAATTTACATTCCATGTATTACAAGATTATATTCCCATCTTCAGATGTCATCAGGGATTAGGAGCAGATATGCAACACTCCAGCATCAGCTTCAGAAGCAACATCTGCAAACTCATACATGTATGACAATTAACAAGAATGAAGCAAAGACAGCTTTTAAAGAAGAAACTAACACTGTGTAGGTAATATTATCCATCGCTTGACAACTTGTTCTTTACATTCACTGAGCTAGGGATGTCTTTGCTCTAAGCTCCAAGAGATTGTGCTTCAGCAAAGCAGCATGCAATATTGAAAAACTTAAGGGAGAAAAACACCCTACTGAGTTACACTGCAGAATGCAGGCTGCAGATAGCAAAGGGGTTTGCTTTGTACAATGTTTGGTAAGTGTTTAGCTGCTTACCATTCCACTAGTTATCCCATGCTTCCAAGAGCTTACTGTTTTCCAGGGACACCTGATACTTACAAAGCTTTACTGACAAAGGGACGAGTGCACCGTGTAAACCTGCATGTGTCTGAGCTGTGGATGCTCATTTGTCCAGGTCTACAGGATAAGATGCTAAAGAGGCTGCATATCCCAATGAGAAGTATGTCCCAAACATTTCTCCAAGGAAGTAGTTTGAAGCAATGAAAAGTTACCAAAGGCTGAATGAAGAAGCCAAGTGAGGAAGGAGTACTTACATGCAACAGTGGACACACAAAGGCAAAGCAGGAACTATACAAACTTCTGTAGCTGAGGAGTAAAAGACTGAGCTTCCTTAGCTAGCCGATAAATATGAGGGAAAACACCTGCAAGAGCTATATGCATGAAATTCTCAGGTGCTTTAAGAAAAACTACTGCATTGCTCCTGAAGGGCTCAACTATTAACCAGATGGCCCTCATTTTCCCCAAGATTTAAGAACCAAGTCCCATATAAGAGTCACAAGTCTTTGATTACACAATCTTTGAGCTTGAATGAGCTTTGTTTCCAAGTGTACGGGTTTCTGAGGAACATTATATATTGCCACAGCAATATGAAAAGTTAAAAATGCCACAGGTTTCTTCCATGTTTGGTGGGGTTTTTTTGTTTGCGTTTTTTTTGTTTTGTTTGTTGTTTTGGTTTTTTTTAAATCACTAAAGATTGAGCAATTTTCTTCCTTGCTTTTTGAAGAACAAGGAGGAAGGAGAAGTACCAAATAAAAGAAGAAACTCCAAAATTTTTTATTTGTAGCTGCTCACTAAAGCACTACTTGAGACAACGAACTCAGTGGTTAAGTTACATATATTGTTTTAGAGTCATACAGTTCTGTTTCTTTTTACAAGATGTTTAAAAAACTTGCAGACTTCATTACTTAGTCAGAATCATTTAGACAGCTCACTAGGTAACTTATCATCCTAAGAAAACATTTACTAGACTCAAAATAATGGGTTTTCATATGAATGTTTGTTATATTAAGTGTATTGAACAACACAACTCTATTTCCAAAAGAAGCATGATCTCATTCATATTCATATCTGGTTATCTAACATGATTATAATAGGCTTTCTTCTATCTTTTCCTTTCAATCACTGCATGCAAATTGATGAGTTTATACTACCAGAGTGAACTGGCATTAACAAAAAACTGTAATTACATATTTTCATAAAGAGGCCTGCTTCACCAAAGATAAAGCCAGAAACCATTAGCCATACAGGTACAGCAAAGGAAACTGCAAATGGACCATCAACGCCACATTTGACAATGTTGTTTGGTTGCCACTTTCCTTCTTTGTACTAAGGGAAAAAAAAAAAAAAAAAAAAAAAAAAACCCTTCGGGAAAAGTTGTTTTCTGTGTAACACAGGAGGACACTATAATGTGTTCTGCTCTGCCAACACTTGAAACGCTAGAGTCTGTAAAGATCAACCCACGCTCATTCCTTGTAATAGGAGTTAGTTTTCTCCCACCATCCCCTGAAGGCTAGAACAAATTAATGACACTTGATTTGAAGAGGTAGAGTGAAAACGAGTGGGGAATGGAAAACATCACATCAGAAAAGACCTTCAGGACATCAGTCATTAATATTCTCTGGTGAAGGAGGAAGCAAAAAAACCCGTAAACCATGTGGCAGCAAATCCTTCAAGACGTTAAGGCTACAAAAATATCTTCAGCACAAAGTTTTTAAAAATAGCTCCACTAAAATTACTTTTTTGTATCACAAAATTATTTGCAGTGTCTCAAAACAAAGTAAAACCCATGTACATAAGCCTGGCCAGCAGAGGAGCACCTTTGTATATATAAGTGAGAGCAGAAACAACAGAGTCTCAGGAAACAGCCTCTACCAAGTACTGTAGAACCTACACAAGCAGGGAAAAATCCCTTACCTCCACGCTCCTACCCTAGCTGAATTTTTCAGGAGAGTAAGTAGGTATCACAGCAGTGGGGTGCCATACGAAAACTTTCAATTCCAGGTCAAAGTAACATAGCAGAGTTGTAGTAGAAAGGGCATGGTGATCTAGTGAACATTTTACAGAATTTTTCCAGGATCAACAGGGAAAGGTGCACTCATCACATATACCAGAAGATGCTGAATCAGGTCACGGGGAGAGAAAAAAACAGGATGGGATTAGAACAGCATTCACTCCCATGCACATCAAAGAAACAACTGGCTCTTCCCCTACCAGTTCAGCACTGCCCTTGAGCATCCTACACAGCAAATGGAAAAGCAGATGCACCATCATTATCTCCTGTTAATGCACCCTCAGTATCAGGAGCAATGCTTATTCTGCAAATAACCCCCATCAGAAGGTTTACTTGTGAGGAAAGTGCTTCATTGGTGTATTGGTCAGGATTTCCAGCTCATATCCTTAGATAAAGGCTATTTATAGCAATAGGGAAATCTTATCCTCAGTTTTACAGATGTAAAAAACAAAGGCCTGAGGAAGTTCAATAATTTATAAGGTCAAGAGTTTGGTCAGTGGGAGGGCAGGGATAGCCAGAGAAGGAACAACACATCCTGACATTGCTCCATCCAATTCAACACACCAGAAGAAGAGAGCCCTTTCAATGAGGAAGGAAGGTCCTGCACAAGAAGCAGGCACACCCTGGCTATACACACAGTGGCCCAAATGAAATTTAGGGAAGGTGAAACTAGGCAAAATGGGAAAAGGGCTTTTGAAGAGGAGAAGCTTAAATATGCTCAGCTCTGTAGAAAAAAGAAGCATAAAATTCAAAGCTGTGTTTTATTCTGGGAATAGCTTTTATTTGCATAGATTAGACCGTAATATTGTCCATCTATAACATACAGGTTCATTATTAGAATTACTCACTTATATCTTTCTCACTAATCTGGTTGAAGAGAGCTCTGTTAGTTTTTTTGTATACAATATTTTTCCAGTCAGCAATTTGCCATTAGAAGCAGTTTGTAGCTGGTCCTTCACAATTTAATGTGATAATTTTCATTGATGATTTAATTCAACTCTTAGGATCAGGTTCTTTACAAATAGTATTTCTCTCAGCAGCACAAATCCCAGCCCCAGTAAAGTTAAAACAAAGGCAGTGGTATTACATGGATATAGTGATAGTTATATAAAGCCCAAAGAAGCCCTCAGTATTTACAAGGGCTTGATGGATAGTATCCTTGTTTGCACTTCTTACTTTAGAATTTTAGAGCAGTATTACCCTAGCAGACTGCAATCCAATTACCTTCCATGCACCCAACAATTTACAAGATTTTATGGGTAGCAGCATTAGCATGTCGAGATTCAGTATATGAATGCCTAGCATCTAAAACCCCAACCACAAAAACCAGATGTTCATGTTGGCTTGTATTATATTTTGTCCATTTTCACCTGAGGATAATATTTGTTGTGACAGTTTCCTCATTCTGTGCCATCGCAGACCCTGCTTTATGTTCCATACCAACCCCACTCAGTGTTTTATTAAGACTCAGAAGCATTACTCTCTGACAAAAAGCATCCTCCTTCCTTCAGCACAAAAATTTGTCTTATCAGTGGAAAAGAAACATTTGCTTGACATAAACAAATGCATTTGTACATTGCCTTTGGATCTATAGCACTCTGCCTGTATTTCCCAGAACCAGATGTTAAGGGAAAATAAAAATACCGTTTCTCAAATTCCTGGACTCTTAATTAAACAACTGGCAGTATCAACATGGATACTTGCATGCACACTAAGTGGAAGGAGCCAGCACAATTAGCTTCAAAGAAATTCTGTGAAGTTCAGCATTTGGATTTAACGGTCTATATTCAGAGCTGTGAGCAAAAAGAACCAGGAGAGAAGACCTACTGAGCTTTAACCTCAGCTTTTGCACCCATGTCTTTAATGGGCTTGAGCTATTATTTTAATCTAACCTTTCTGTACTACAGATGTTCATGTGCTAGTATATGGGTATAGGATTAAGGAAAGCAAATAACATGGAAGTTTCCCAATTCTAGCTCAAGCAATAGAAAATGACTTTTTAAAATTATAGACTCTAAATTCCATAACCAAAGTCTTATACAAATCTCATTCTGGTGAAAAATTATTAACCTTTGAAGAAAGTGCTTTTAAGAGAAAGCTCTCCATAGTAATGTATGTCCTGGTAAAAGCTCGTATGACAGTTAGGGGAGCCAGTGCAAGGAGGAGTCAACCACATTAATTTCCTCTTGCTGAAAACATATACCTAAACATGATCTTGAGTAGGTAGTTAAATTCATATGCTGATCCTAAATCAACATTAAGCATAGAATCATAGAATGGTTTGGGTTGGAAGAGACCTTAAAGATCAATCTAGTTCCAGAAAAAAACTGCTATTACTTAATAACAATTATGAAAATGAACACAAAAGTCACACTGATCAACAGAATAGCCTTAATTATGTTTCTTTGTATAACCTTGTATTAGGCATATATGGAGTGCATGCAATTTAGGCAGTACTCTGGGTAGCATTAGGGGTGGCACCCAGGCAGATTTGGACTAGCTCCTGCACCATGCTCCTCAAGCAAACTAACCAGTCTCTCCCACCATATTGAGAATTGTTTTCCCAATGGCAGGCTAAGGAGGGAAAAACCCCAAAAACAAAATCAGAGAAGGGGAGGGACAGGGAAGAAATATTCTTTTGCGGACAGCCACCAACCACAACACATGCAGTAAGATGTTCTGGGAGGTAACAGAGTACTGCTATTCGGAAACAGAGGTAGGAAGAAAAGGTGACCATCAAAAAATAGTTTGCAAAGAGAATATCCGGTTAAAAAAATGGGGGGGAATCTTATACTGAATTGGCATTTATGGCACTGTTCTGGTCTGTAGTCTATCAGTAATCTCAAATATGACATCCTTTCAGGTTTCTAATATAGAATTATCAGATACATTTTTAATAATTACAGACCAAACATTCCAAGGGGAGATAAATAAATGTTTAATATCTTACCAATCAGCCAAACAGGATTTCATTACCATTTTATTAGGTTAAATTCAGTATGTGAATTAAGTGTATGTGAATTCAGTATCTCTGTCCATTTATCTCCACCACCTTACTTTTTGCACTTGCAGGATAAAGGCCTCCACTGCTTGAATCAGCCTCAGCCGAACAAATCATACAAATGCAAACCATACAATCAGAATGTACACAGCCTGCAAACACCCCCAGCTACAGTTCCAGATGAGAAAAATAATCTTACAAACTTGGGATTTTAATAAAATTTTTATGTACAGATATCAAATAAACTCCCGAGGCAGCTTTTTATATTGTAAGGACAAGATTTTCAGGAAGTTCAGAGGATCTAGCTACAGAGTTCATTAATCCTGGCGGAAGCTATGTAATTACTTCTTCCACAGCACTTCCCAGACTTTCTGGTTTCAAAGAATATAGAACACTATAATCCTGGACAAATACATAATCTAAATATGAAACAGTGTTTATGTGACCTTATAAAATTTTGTTTTAAAATATAATGTACATCAACTTAAATGCAGCATGTATAATAAAGGAAGTATCTGAAAATACAATGCATTTCCTCTTAAAGCAACATCATTAATAAGGATGTGCTTTTAACAGAAAATACAAGAGGTAAGACCAGCAACTGATTCCGTCAAAGACCACATCTTTTCCGAGAGAACATTTCCAACCCTACACGTAAATGGAGCAAATCCCTTCAGCAGGACATGATGGTGCCACACACCAGAAGAAACAATTACCATCCTTTAATGCAAAACCATGCAAAGTTTCTGACAAAAAAAATTGCCTAAAACTCCCCAAATATAGGTTTTTCCAAAATACAATACTGCAGCTGTAGGTGTGCATTACTGATGGTGGAGTAGCCATACCTGTATGGCTATACCAAAAGAGTGCCATACCAGTATGAAATAAAGCTTTGTGTCTGACATGACTTTAAAGATAAGCACCTGGCTTTGCACACTACTGCTCTGCTGACTGCTGTAATACTCAAACCAGAATGTGTTTGGGCCAACTTACGGCTACGCAATGTCCATTTTCTTCCTGCTTACTTAGCCCTTGATTTCAAAGAGCTGAAGATACACAGCTTTACTGGGTAACTACTGGTATTGACTTCAATCAGTTGCTCAGGCCAAATCTGGTTCTGCTCAACTCAGTTAACACAACCTTGTCTTCCGTTGTTAGAGACCTTCTGTTACAGGGATTTCCAAACTGCTATGAACTAGATAAACAAGCTACTTCCTAAATTTGCAATTTTTGAAGTCATACTGACCAAGAAAAAGCTGTTTGATAAGTCGGTATTTCATCTGGGTTGCAAGTAAAGTTTCTTGGCTATTCTCAAAAGACTGGGAAATACCTATTGAACTCTCTTTCTCCAGATTTACCTGTCTGTATTAACATCAAAGCTCATACTCTTCTCTCAGCATTGGGACAGTATAAACAGTCTAAACTTCAAGTCCTCTTAGTTCAGGGACAAAGTCCAATCTCTTACATCTGTTAGTGTTAACGAGGTGACAGAAAACTCAAAAACTTGACAGACAAGAAAAAAATTCTTTTTTTTTTTAAAATTTTCTTTTATTTGAATAGCTTAAGTCACTTCTGAAGCAATGTCCCCTTGTGCTTGGTCTTCTTGGTAGGCTGGTGTGGGAACTACTACTAGATATAAGCATAATACTCCAGCTCTGTAAGACATTACGCATGTAAGGAGCAGAGTACTGCTAAATGACTATTACTCCAGTGCAAAAAGGCAAATCTGTATTTTAGCAGGAGATGCTTATTGTTTAGAACCTTACTGGGCTAATAGCAGTTTTACTTCCACAACACACTGGGATAACCAGAGCTGTGATCATTATTTCAGACCACAATGCACATAATCCTTTGAATATTATATGTGACACTATCCTGTCAGAGCATACAGCAAAATAATGCTTTAATGGGGCACTAAGAGATGACCATTTCCCTCTTTCTATTCCATGCAAGTTGGGTACTGGTGACACTTTTTTAACACAGCACTGTGTTCATGTAGTGACTGAAGAAGTTAAGAACTTTCCTCTTTAACTCTCGTGCTCTGCAGAATGACTCATTTTTTAGAAAGAACATTGTCTACTTTTGGCTAAGATCAAACACATTATCAGTTTAATTCATTCCAGAAAATGTTCTTTCCAACTACAACTACTACAATACTAACCCCAAATCAAAGTAAGTTTACTTTACTTTTGTCCTGCACACACACAAAAAAATCCTTTTCATGACATTAAAACAATTGCATTTATTTTTCTTATCTCTCCATTTCTTTAGCATGCACTTACTGCAGCTTTGAATTCAGCTCACAGCTGTGGAAAACAAGGACCACGATAATGTTTATGGTGAAAAATTATTTGGCAAAAGGAAACGTTTGGAAATGTTCACAGCTACAGAGTGTAACTTGAAACTACATATCTGGAGTGTTATTAATCTGTGGGGTGTTTGTGACTCCTCATTAACACTAAATTTCAGAGAGAAATACCACTTTTTACCACCTTTTACAGGACCTGTGAGGTCCTTCCCATGTGGGCTCGTGACAAGTTGACCTCCACAGCACATGCTTCTGCTTAACGAAGCTGCGCAATCTCTGGTCAAAGTCAAGCAAAAAACCCAAGGAAGTGCTGAAAACCACAGGCCTTTATCAAGGCAACTACAGGAGTCACTCTGACCATAATCCTTCACTCTCACAATGAAATCATCGACTAAAACAGTGAATCATCATGGGAAGCTGAATATTCATTAAAACAAAATGAAACAAAACAGAGTACTACAAAAAAAAATCCAAATGCCAAATGAAAAGAGTCAACTTTCTCAGACATTCAGGGGAAAATGCACTAAACCCAGCATTTTTACAAATTTTCTTGGAATAAAATTGCTATCATTGGTGAGAGAATACAGCCAACACACAAGACTGCATTGTCTTTTTTGAGCAACTATGGTTTTGTCTGCATCTACCCTGGGTTTATAAGCCTTTATGGGTCAACTGATACTTCCGTATGTTTAAATTTTACATTGTTGCTAATAAAAAAAAATATTAAGAGAAGTTTTCAAGAGTCAGAATTGGTAGTTATTGTCTGAGAGAGCTTATACTACCTCCATTCACATGGTGTCAGCCAGAAAGTTTGGACCCCAGCACCTGGCAAGAAATCATAACTCCAACCTGAGTTCATAGACCTTCACTACAAAAAAGTGGGTCCACTCAGCTTTCCTTTATTTGCTATTTCATTCATTCCTTTATTAATGTCTAATTCCCTTTATTTTCTGTAATGTATAGGTAGTTTTACAGGAGAAGAATAGCTGACGTGCTATCTTCCACACTGAAGGTATGTTTTCATGATGGAATTTATATTATTTCTTTCATGCATATTTCTGTCTATTCTGTTTTTTTTGCTTGCTTGTTTATTTCCAACAACATGCCGCCTTGATTTTATGAAACAAAGTCTTTTGCCCTTGTTATAGATTCCTTTATGAAGCACAGATTGCTGCTGCTGCTTCTCCCCTGTATTGGTTAGTACAACTGATCAGTCAAATTGTCTCTCAGCAGTCCGGCAATTCAAGGGAAACAGTTTTCTCATGGATTTGTTACCGTCAGGTGAAAAATGCGTGCTATGAAAAAAATGCACTATTTGCACTTCAGTGACTTTTCAGGCTTCTTGCTACTCCCTCTGGATTGCAGTAGCATGGTTATTTGAAGTGATTGCAAGGCAGAAACCTCTCAGGCACATAAAAATAATAAAATTCTAATGTATTCATATGTTTGTTAAAGTTTGCTTGTGCTTAACTGAAACTGTAGAAATTGCTTGGCAGTCTCTTTTTTGGCCTCTTGTATCTGGCCAAGTAATAAAAAAAATACCTCTTGGATCATAAACCTATATTTATTACACCCAAAAGTTTTCATGTACTCTAAAAATTTTATAATCTATATTTTTATTGAAACTATTGTATGATTTTCTTGTGTGTATATATTTCAAATTGAAATATTTATGTTGCTGAGGTTTGTACAGAAAATTCATTAGACCTTCAACTGACAACGGTCTATCTACCATAAATAGCCTACTAGAAAGCTGAAAAGCATGTGACCAAAAGAAAAAAAAAGCCAAATCAACAGAAGCTTCTTATAAAAAAGGAAGACACATCATCATCATGACTAAAAATATGAGTCAGTGCAGATAGGATCTTATCTTCAGAAAACATACGAGTAAGGTAATCAGGTTTGAGAAGATCATCACCCACAAAAGAAAGTAATTGTGGGTCTGTCTTTTTGGTGTCCAAGAGAAGCAGGGATATCTATGCATCACAGGAAGCAGAGCTGATGAATCTGATGAAAAAATGCAAGTCGACAAGAATGGGGTTTCAACCAGTTTTTCTCCTTTTTCATGCAGTCTCAGAGAACACAGAGTTCCAAAATACAATCCCCAAAAATATTAATTCTCTTAACTCAAAAGAATGCATGTAGAGCTAGGAAATACTTGAGGTTTTCCACCAAAGAAAGTAAAAAGCTATATAACAAAAAGCTAGTTAGGTCAGAAAATACTGATATGGAGGATAAGTATACATTCTTTGGAATAGCATCTTATTGAGACTACAAAAGATGAAATTAATCTCTACAACTGTTGCTAAGAAGAACGGAGTGTCACCTTTCATAAATGTTAGTACTTTGTTTAGGAATTATTGAAGTCTAAAAGACTATTTTAAGAACTAAATTAATAAAAAAAAGTCTTGGTTCATTTCAAACACCTGTTCAGCTTTGAATGAAGTCTTTTAAAAAAAAGACTCACTGAAATGGGACCGCATAAAAAATATCTAAAAAGCTGGAGCTGTTTTGACAGTTTCTCTTAGAGGACCAAGGATTAGAAGCTCTCCGTGGACAACATTACTGTCATCTCTTCCATCAAGGACTGACAAACCATGTACACAGCTACAGGGGATCCCAGGATCTGGGTAGGGACTCGAAGATCCTGCTCCAATGTAGGGAGAGCCTGAGCTATCCCTCCCAAGCTGAGCAAGGAGCAGCTTCCAGTTCTGAGCTTCAACAAGGAAGGACTCAGGACTTTCTTTGAGCCCCTCTCGTTGATCTACCCTTGCAAACAAACAGCAGCAATAAGGCAATTGAACGAACAAAACTGCAACAGACTTCTGCAGTCTAGCAAGGCTTCTGGACCAGGCACAAAATCTTGCAGAAGTCAAGAAAGCAGTTTTCACTTTTTTTCCTGTAAAAATTGTTGCAATAAAGTTCTACTACAGGTACTCATATCTCTGGTAAAAACAAACTGTTTAAATTGCACATTCTTAGTGAGCCATCAGTAGCATAGGTAAATGATAAGAATCAGGTCTGACTTGCATTGGCTCAACAATTCTTAATATTTGCTGTACTCCTTGTCTCAGGATTGTTCCTTGGCTGGCTTGTTGTATATAAGTGAATACAAATAGCTATCTTATATAAAATTGTATCAACTAAAGAACATAATTTTTGCCATTTAAAGAAATTGGTGGGCAGTTTTTACCCGAGAAACCTACCAGCATTCAGCAGTCCCTTCACAATAAAATCTTTATCCACTTACAGACTAACTCACATAGATCTCATTTACAGACTATTGTCTCTCTTCAGAAAAAACACCTCCAGAAATACTGGTCCAGAAACACTTACTGCTTGTTTTCTGGGTGGGTTTGGTACTCAAAGCTAGTAAATATGATTATGTTACTTGCCTTTCTTTAATTATGGTGTCCTCTCAGGCATAGAAGATGATGTTGTGAAACATCAAGAGAGTCTCACACCCCTGAAGAGGCATTACAAGATACAGTCATTAAGAACTGGACTAACCCTGTCTTCTTTGTGTAGATGGTTCATATTAATGATTTATGGGATTATTTCACACCTGACTAGCCAAAATACTTTTTCAGATTGAGGTTCTGTCTCAGAGGTTTTTACTTGCCACCTATAAGAACAGTATTTCTGGGAAGTTCCTTTTTAAGGGTAAAGAACTATCATTTAAGATAACTTTTCAGTGGACTGCAGGACTGCTGTGCTTTTCAAGGCAGCCCTTGAACATGGAAGCCTTAATGATCTAGGCTCATTAACTAGAAAGATATAAATCATTATTACAGCAGGAAACAGACTGCAACATTTAAAACTCAATTAGTGACAATGCAAGCAAGTGGTAGGCTGCAAAACTTGGCTTTTCTGTTGAATCAAAATTTAGTAGAAGAATCAGCACCAGCCTCTTTGGCTACTTTAGTTTTCTGGGAAATCAGGAAATATTTCCCCATTGTAAACTGCAACAGCAAAAGAGTTTATTTGGTATCTTAAAAGGCCGTTTCTATTCCTTGTAGCCTCACTTTAGTTTTTCATCATTCTTATGTACAGTATTCTAATATTCATTATTGGCCGATGCAGTTTTTGAGTTGCTAACCAGCATGAAGTAATTTTGTTAGCGTTTGTAAAAAACAGAAAGATATTTCATACAAGAGTGCATCTTGTTTTTTAAAACACATTTTAATTCAGTAAACCTCTAGAAACTGAAAATTCACATTTTGGAATTGCTGACAGATACATTCCTCAAACCAGAGAAATGGTGTAAGTGGTGGGAGAAGAGAAGAAAGTGCAAGGTGCAAGAGGAGCACCTTATGAGCTGGAGGAGGTCACTTTTACCTGTCCCCCAAACTTCTGTCACAAACTGAATGATCACTCTGTACACAGAACAGTAATCTTCTGCAATGAGGAGAAAAAAAAAAAAAGACTATTTTTCTTCCAAGGCCATGTGTATCTTGAGTAAAATACATATAAAATAACACAAGCAAAAAGTTTTCTTTCTGCTACTTAGGTAATCATTACAGGAGGAAAAGGGCTGCCTAATACAAATGAAGGGAAAATATATTGATTTAATCACACAGTTGAGTTGTCTGTTGTTGACCTGACTGTTCAGGAATGGAGACAGTGAGGGGTTCAGTGTGGCAGATGCAGACTTTGCAAGAAATTAAAAAAAGAGCAACACTAAGGAAAAAAAATATGATTATGCAAAAGTATCAATACACTTCTGAAATAAAGTACAGGCACACTGTTAAAATTGCTCTAAATATGTGATTTACAACTGTCTTAATTTCTACTTTTATTTTGCTCTTTCCCTTGTGCTTCATTTCACCCTATTTTTCAATACATCAGGACAAAGATGGCAGAGCTACAGCAGGAAGGAAAGAAGGGAGCACAGGATTTCAAGGCTCCTGCTTGTCCTGAAACTTGGACTGCATCAAAACCTGGGACACCCAGAATTGATTCTCAGTCTCAAGGCAGGAACAGGTCCATACTTAAGTGACAGGCCAAGAATAAATGAAGATGCAAAAAAAATTAATTCCTGAAGAGAATTCTGAGACAACAGCCATCATTTAATAATCCACTACCATACTGTATTTTTTAAATTATGTAAGCCAGAAAACATCTGCCATTCTGAAAGGAATGAGTAAACAAAACCAGTGTATATTCAAAGTTAGAATCAAGTTTCATGCTTAATTCAATGCATTTTTTAAAGAAAATACATCCTCTGTAATCATCAGGCTAAAGCTACTCATAAGCATGAGTCACATACAGATTTTGCATCCCAGATAAAAAAAATTCTCCCTCATCACTTTCTTCATATTATTAGAGAGAAGTTTATTTCAAGAGAAAACAAAACAAAAGAGAAGCATGCCATTGTTCCCATTGAAAACTAGCAGGAAAACAAAGTGGAAAGTAGTAGCTTCACTAAAAAAATGCATATGAGGCTGCAAAACATCATTAAAGTTTAGTCATCTCTCCAAGACTTTAAACTCTGCTGGGGTCCTTCACTTTTTTTACTTTACCTATCAAGAAGAGCTGCATCAGCTCGGATTCTGATTCGGTATGAACCAGGCATCCTGTGTAAGAATCAGCACGAAGGCCTCATCGTCATGACGGCATCAACCCCACTTTCCCTGGCCTTATGCTGCAGCCTGCTTCTGCAAAGTTAGCATCACAGATGATACATTAACGATGGCACTGCACCAACTGGTGTGGAGCCAGGTCATCCAGCCTCATGCTGCCAGGCTGAGCAAGGACCAGAATGGACAGCCATTATATTCAGGTACTGCTGAAGAACGGCTGATGGCTTACAGTAGGTTGTATTCCTTGCCAATAACTAGCTGCACTGCCTTTATTTTTTGTTTAAAAAAAATAAAAGTACTTCTTTAGAAAGATTTTGTGCCTTTCATTGCTCAATGCATAGTACTCACAATGCAGAACAGCTGTCAAACGTGAGGTGGATATTCTACAATAAAGTAAGGCAATATCTGCTGGCGGTGCTTCAAATTCATTTTTAAGGACTGTAAAGGACAGTGTCAATAGAGGGCAGGGGTAGGCACCATGCTATGCTGAGTAGCCACGGTTACATTAGTCACCAAATTAAGCAGTTTTACAGCCTACAATACAATACGCTCAACCCTCACCTCAGAAACTCATGCCAGGTCTTTCTCTCTCCTTCACAATTCAGCTTTATTTGATTTTTCCATTCAAACCTAATTCTGTTTCTCTGCACCTTCAGGGCAAACAGTTCCTGCTATATTAGGTGTAGACAGGGTTTGCCTGATGTTAATACTACAGGCATGGGAACACATCTGATAGTCAGACACGTTATCTGAAAAAGATTTATAGCATTCCCAGCTGAAAAGAAACGACGTACACCAGAAATCACAAAATCTAAACAAAACCTGTTTTCAAGCTGCCTGGGCATGAACAAGAATTAAGGAAGACATCCAGAGTACAACCTATTTTTACAACTAATTTCCAACAAGTGTCATTAGATCTTTATCTTTCACTTCACCTGTTCATCTCAAGGGTTTACCTTTGGCAGGCTGACAGCAAGAGAGAACAAAATGAATAGATAAAAATCCACCAAATCCAAGCCTATAGTCACTTAAGTCAACTTTTGTCTTGAAAGCAGAAGTCCACAGCTCAAAATAAAATCTACTACGTAGCATAATAAAGTAACTTGAGAACACCAATATTATTTTACTTGCAATAGTAATGATTACACTGGGGATGACTAAAATTCCCAGAAGGACCTGAGATACTATAAGAAACAACTCCTATAGATTTGAAATAAAATGAAAGACCCATAAAGTAAGACTTTATTTTCATAAAGTAAGGCCTTAACATCACCAGTGGCATAATCCACATAGGATTAAGGATGTGGATTAAGTACTGTCGTGGTTTAACCCCAGCCAGCAACTAAGAACCATGTAGCCGCTCTCTCACTCACTCCCCCTCAACCAGTGGGATAGGGGAAAAAAGTGGGGAAAAATGTAAAACTTGTGGGTTGAGATAAACACAGTTTAATAGGATAGAAAGGAGGAAAAAAAAAAAAGAATTGGAACATACAAAACAAGTGATGCACAATGCAATTGCTCACCACTTGCCGACCGATGCCCAGTTAGCTCCCCAGAAGCGATCCGCCCCCAGGCCAAATCCCCCCACTTTATATACTGGGCATGATGTCACATGGTATGGAATACCCCTTTGGCCAGTTTGGGTCAGCTGTCCTGGCTGTGTCCCCTCCCAACTTCTTGTGCCCCTCCAGCCTTCTTGCTGGCTGGGCATAAGAAGCTGGAAAATCCTTGACACTACTTAGCAACAACTGAAAACATTAGTGTGCTATGAACATTATTCTCATACTAAATCCAAATCATAACACTCTACCAGCTACTAGAAAGAAAATTAACTCTATCCCAGCTGAACCAGGACAAGTACTAACCAAGATGAGCTGTTACAAACCAAAGATGGACCAGAAGACTGTACAACTACATGGAGAATTCATACGAAGTAACATCCTCCTCTTAAAATCTCCTTTGTCTGGCCATTTTTTGTGCCTCAGACACTCTAGTCCATGGATGGATATCCAAGCCATATTACAGATTAACAGCAGTTGACCTGCAGGAATAGGGAAACTCCCTGAAAAACAAGGTAAATTAGCCCATATGAAGCTCCAGGCTCTGCAATCAAGCTAATGCAGGTGTCCATGCTAATCTGTTTAGCAAATGACTTCTGGTTTCTCTACAGCAGATCACTGCAACTGCTGGTAGGAAGAAAAAGGTTTCCAGGTACAAGCTTTCACTCGGCAGCTGAGGAGGGCCATGCTGAGGGAGGCATGTAGCTGGAAAGTTTGGTGAGGGGGGGGATGTTTTGGTTTCATTCCTACCCCATACTTTGGCTTTTAAAGAACAAACACAAGTTTAAGAACATGGTCCCGAGCAGGCTGCCAGCAAACTGACAAGCACCAAACAAGCATATAAGCGATGCCTGGAGAAGAATCCTTCCCCCAGTCTTATGAAATACTACCCCAGTAACATCAGCTTTATGGAAATCTGGATGGTGTTACTGAATGGTATGTTGCCCTTTGCAGCTCATGTTGCTCTCACACAAAAATCTCTTATCGTACATTCTGCAAGATGGAGAAGAATCCCATTAGCATCTCTATTAAAAGGGTTTTGAAACCAAATTCTGGAGTTAACAAGCATGAAAGATCAACCACAAAACACATCTAAAAAGCTTTTGGTTTCCCAGGAGGGTTTTGGCTTTTTTTTCCTTGCTATTTTTCTTAACAGCAAGTGAAATAATAATAACAAATGGTTCTGATAATTAAATGCCTCCACATGTTTCTGGAGGCATTAATTTCTTTGCACCTACATACAAGTAAAATAACTGTATGGTATGCTGCAGCAGAGTTTATTCTTTAAGAGTACTCCTTATGTATTTCCTGATGAAAGAAAATTATTAAGTCACCAGACGCAACAGATATTGACATTTCTCCATCATCAGGATCATGCCAAAACATAAAGAATTCACACAATATGAATTATTATATACTAAACTCTCCTACATTAAAGGAAAAAAAGAACTGTAAATAAAAAGAGCTATTCCTCATCTGATGATATTCCCTAACTATAAATCCTCAGAAGCTTAAAGAAATTTCAGCAGTTCCTTGTTCACTTCTAAGACTTAACCCATGTCTTAATGCAACAACTCACTTCTGGATGGACTCATAAAGAGGGCTGGGTAGGCTATGCTGGCTTTCCAAAACAAAAGCTAGAAGATTCTACAAAAGGTCGCAAAAGACAGCATGTTGCCTTATGACTCCAAACAGATGACTAGGCAGGCCACCATAAGAGACAAGAAAAGTTAAAGTACCAAAGAAAACATTTCTTCTTCCCTAATATTAGTGCAAAAAAATAAGATTCTGTGGCCTTATGATGCTGAGAGTGACAAGAGGAAAAAATAACTTAAACCTGTTTTCATTAACTTCCAGACAGAAACATGCAATGACTTTGGAAACCTTATAAAACTAATGAAAATGCTTCAGAAATATCAGTGTCCATCTTCCTACTACTCTTAATTAAAAGTAATTACTTTTAATTAAAAGTAAGCAATCTTATAATGGAATTTGTCCTCTATTTTCCATCTTACCGAACTCACTTATTAAATTAGCTACCGGAACTGTAATTTACTCTGTGTATACTACTTCATGGATTGCAGAAAGCTGACTACCTTTCCAGCTATGACAACTGCATCTTTCTGGTTCATGACAGACATGTGCTAAAATAAAAAAAGAGTACAGCACACTTTTGCAGAAACGAATCTGTATCTCCTTCAAATCAGCTCCCTGCAATTCAGTCCTCCAATACATAATAGCAAAGTTTATATCCTCAGCAGGAGGTTATGTTAATAGCACTGCATTTCCACGTGAGAACAGTAGCTGTTCTCTGTGCATTAGCGGATCCGAAACATGCAATTATTGGTTTGAATAAGGTACCAAAGTGTTAAAAGATCTTAATGGCAAAAACCAAAAATTGTTTCAGACAGATGCTGAATGATCCACCAGAAAAACATTTTTTTTCTTTTTTTTTTTTAACTCCCAAATTGATAGCATCCTCTTCTGGCACAAGTTGTTGTTATTAGTCACAGAAGATTATTTATTTATTTATTTACTCAAGTTTCTCCTGCCAAGAAATCACAGGCATGTAACCTCATCAGCAGGGAGAACAGATGGACATTCCCAACAGAGTCTCCTGTCCCCCCAGCCAGGCCTCCTCTTCCTAGCATACTCAATATTCTTAAGTGATGGGATAGAGGTTTGGCTGCCAGCACTACCACCCATGTGCTCAATTTGCAGAGTGCCCACTCCAGTTATCTGGCCCACTCAGCCATGTCACAGGTGCCAAATACTGGTGCCTTAATGATGTTCAGGCTGCTCTCCTTTTCTGCTGACAATGCACTACTATTCCTTCACTGCGTATGTATGGCCAAAAGATACAAGAGTAAATAAAAATAATGCAATTGACCTCATCTTTTAAAATTAGCTTTTCCCCTTCCCTTTGATGTGAAAGTATAGAACTTCATGACTATTTCTTTTCATCCCATTAAATTAAAAAAAACCTGTGCTTGTCTATGTGAACCCAAACAACAGTACTAAATTGTAGGCATGGTAAAAGAGTTAAAAGAACACCTGAAGGTTGCGAAGTCAAGTATTCCGTACCAGAATTCAGCCTTCTTTCCATATATGTTATCATCATCTTCAATTAGAAACCACAGGAATCTTGCCACACATAGTGCAAAGGATGGACTGTAGAGATTTTCAAAGAGCAATGTTCTGGTTTTCTCCCACTTCAACATATGGTTCCATGCTGAAGCCTTGCACTCTTTCTGTCTCACACCAGGATTCAAACACAAAGCTGCTTACTTTCCCTGGTGTTTCTTCCAAGGCATGCAACATTAGGCCCAGGGGGGCTTCAGGTGGGACATCATAACAACCTTTTCACAGGAGCTGGATTCCTGTTAAATACCTATCAACTCTGCATAACAATTTGAGATACAGAAGCCTAATGCAAACTCTCAGTGAAAAAAAAAAACCAACAAAACATTCAGCATGTGATGAATTCAAGCACAGTCCCCAGCAACTTCATGTGCCAAACTACGTAATCAAGCAATTCAGCAAAATCACAACGCAGGGTTTCAACTCAGGAGCTCATATAATGAGACAAACCTAATGAAGAGCCAGCTGTAAAATGTCTGGGTTGCACTGACAAGCAGCCTATGCTGCTGGCTCTGCATGGGGAGAGGCCTGGACAGGCAGCAAGATTTCAGGAACAGCAGAGGAACTATAAATTCACACCTAGTTTGTGTGCTTGTGTGCTTTCTGGGGGCTATCTGACTTTAAATTGCAGTTCTTAAAATTACAAGCTCAGGCCTGGATGTGTACCTTGTCCACGCTATAATTACAACAGCATTAGTGGGGGCTCGCTAGTTTGTAGTACACAAGTGAAATTGGAATGAGATAATGAAGCCTAAAGATGACTCTACGGCTAAAGTTACCCCAGATGCCATAAGTTAATGTCCCTGTCACTTGTACCAGTGCTGTACTGCAGAGATTAAGTGTAGCGAGAGATGTCTGGTCTGATCGTTACAGCCTCCACGCTGCAAAATCTGACGAAATTCATTTTGGAATTCTGCTGTAATACCTCCAATGGCTTAAACTACAATTTACAATAGAATACAATTTCAAACCTCTAAGTATGCCAGCAGTGTTTTGAAAAGGAAATCCTATTTAATGAAATAGATAGCTCTTTGACTCTTCTGTTTTTCTTCTTAATTCTGCTCCACGTCCAGTGAACCCCTCTAAATCAGGCAGAAGCACCAACTCCCACCAGCACCTACAACTGAAAGTGTTTACAAGAGCAGACTTGTGCTTCTAAATTTTCAAGATACTGAAGCAAATTTTCTTTGCTTTCAAGATTTGTTGTTGTTCTTCAGTAGGTCCTTTCCTCACCCTACTCTAAAGCTATTTTAGAGCTATTTTAAAGATGGGGTTTTGAATTTATTTTTCATAATCTGCATACAACTCCATTTTTCTAGTGCAATATGAAAGCTTAAAAGAAACCACCAACTGAAATTCTGGTTCGTGCGTTAATAAAAGAAACATGTGGCTACTTCTGCCCTAAGATTGCTTTCTGAAATGCTTAGAGGAAGAAAAACCTAAAGACCTTCCAGTGATACCATACTATGGGAACAATTCATCTGTGCACTGAGAAGAGTTCAGTCGATAATCTATGCCTCTCATCAGAATTCAGGCGCTTTTTCCTATAGCATTACCAGTTCAAGCCACAAGCACATATACAGATTCAATATTTTAAAATGAAAAAAATTCCCCACCTTTAATCAGTCAAGACATCATGTTAAACACACACATAAACACTCAATTATGATTTTTTAGAGGCACGGCAATATAGGATTGAAGGGGATCAAAGCCCACAGTCCTCACATCCTGATAATTCTATTTATGAATCCTTAAAAAAACCCCAAACACACACACCCCTCAACATAAAAATCAGTTCAATTTGAAGCTAATACATTCTTTGTCCTTACTAATTCTAGTGGAATCCTTCCAGAATATTTTTGCTCTGAAGATGAGGAACTTTTCTTCTAACTCCTCGCTGACCTCTTATCTTTATTAATAGGTGACCATCCATTCTTGTATCAATGCTGACTTTTAAAGAAAATAGGTAATCGTCCCTCCAGCTTTTTCCCCTCAACCTTTTGTTTTCAGTCTGCCCCTTTCCACCACTTCTGCACGCTTCATCCTTGGAGCATTTTCTCTATATCTGCTTCTGTTTAATTTCATCTTGAATACAAACAATCAGAAATAGATGTGTTATTCCAAACAGTTTCACCAGGGCTTTGAAACACACACTGATGAAAATTAGCTCAACACTTCTTTGCATTGATTAGAAATGCCTTTTCAGACAGGATGGAATTTTTCTTTTTCAGACTTACAGCCATTCTGCAATTAACTATCAAAGCTAGGACTTTCTCCTCCACAGACAAGCTGATGAGCAACATGCTCACAACAGAAACTCTCGGCTTCACATACATCCCATTTCATCCCATTTCTATGACCACGATCTTTAATACATTCCAGTTCTTCCTTTCTCTATTTGACAGTGCCTCTCACAGAGTGTCCTCAGCAAAATTTATTAGCACATGCCCATTCTCTTTTGCCAAGATAATTAATGAAAATTTTATATACAATTTCTCTCCTGATCAACCTCCAAGCCTTCTGGAAAGAGGCACTTCCTTCAGCAGTGCTCAGGCCACCTCATCTTAGCATAACAGAGTTGACAGAGTTTTGGTGAGAATTGCAAGCCTGGTGACTTCAATGATGACCAGATTACCTAGATGCCCAGCCTACACCCAAGCTCTCATGTAGCCAGTCAGCCCTAGAACAAACTGACTGCAATATTACAAAGAGAATATCTTTATCCTAAATTATGGTATACTGTGATATTCTCCTGGAATTGTTATCCCTCGTGCTAAGTTCCAGCTTGGAAGGATGTGACCTAGCAGCCTTTTCTATTGCTGTTGCCCTTCCTCAGAGCTATCTCCCATCTCCCCAACAACTGCACACACAAACCAACAGCTGCACTTGCAGCTGGAGAGAATGGCAGACAATTTTGCAAAATGTAATCTATCAGCCACTATGCCTGCTCACTTTTCTTGGCTGGCTCCCCTATTCTTTCTGACCAATGTCCTTGCATCTCCCCTGCTCCACGTTGAAAAGGCAATCATTTCATACCTAGCAGGAATGCTGTAGCCAGATTTGTAACGGACCAACCCGACAGCCAAACTCCTACTTATACACCTTTCCTCCCTAACTCTGCAATCTGTGACCAACATTGCCTTCAGCATCCTGTCCTTGGTTGAGATGCCAACTGTGTCCAAACAACAAAAGAAAAATCAGATCACACAAATGTGTTCACTGAAAGCAGACAATACAATCAAGTAGTCAGTGCAAAATTGCTGGGTTCTCCTCCCCTCAATACATGTCTTAATAAGGACTTATCACCAGGGTAAAGCCTGTAAGGGGTAGCACTGCATCAATTCTGAAACTCTAGGTGAGAAACCTGTAATTCACACAGCTATTTACAAGCCACAAAAGTGGTTAACCTCCAGTACCTTATGTCACCATGAAAAAATATCTATGCACAGTAAGCTTTAATCATACTGCAGGGAACAGAAGATGGAATTGCAGATGCATAACTTACTTTTACAGGGCATTACAAGACAGGTTTGCCTTCTCCCTCACTCATTTTAGGTGCCAAGGCTGTCCTTGGCACAACACAACACAGCCGACTGTGTCCATGGCTATATGGCTGTGCATAACTTGGCTTTGTTTAGCTTTCTTCCATACATGCTGTTTGGTCCTCCAGGTCAGGACTGCAGGACTCAATGTCGCACTGCCTACAGAACTGCCAATACGTTTACTAATCAAACACTGGTCCTTAAGTTACAGCCTTAGATCTACAAATGTGAATAGAACCAGAAAGAACACCTACACATCATGACACAAATTAAACCCGCAAACAAACAATTTCTAAAATGGTAGAGGATTCAGTCACTCTCAGAGAGGTGGTCATAAGCCCTTGCTGCAACGAAGGCTAATGGTTCCCTGGTCGAGGGAGGTGATCCTTCCCCTCTGCTCAGCACTGGTGAGGACACACCTGGAGTGCTGGGTCCAGTTCTGGGCTCCCCAGTACAAGAGAGACGTGGACATACTGGAGACAGTCCAACAAAGGGCCGCAAAAGTCATTAAGGGCCTGAGCATTTCTCCTATGAGGAAAGGCTGAGAGAGCCGGGAGTCTTCAGCCTAGAGAAGAGAAGTCTCTTTTCAGTGGTACCCAGCGACAGGACAAGAGGCAAGGGACACAAACTGAAACACAGGACATTCCCTCTGAACATCGGGGAACACATTTTCCCTGTGAGGGTGAACAAGCACTGGCACAGGCTACCCAGGGAGGTTGTGGAGTCTCCAACCTTGCAGATATTCAAAAGCTGTCCAGACATGGTCCTGGGCAACTGGCTCTAGGTAGACCTGCTTGAGCAGGGGTGTTGGACCAGATAACCCTCAGAGGTCCCTTCCATCCTCAACCATTCTGTTGGTGAGTCAACACATCCTTGGTGAGTGTCATTTAAAAGAAAGCATTTTTCACAGTATGCTCTAAACATCTTAGAAATACCTAAAATTCTGCCTCTCAAGCCCTTAGAAAAGCTCTCCTGCCACTTGCTCTAGAAAAATCACGCAGCTGTAATCTCTTAGGTGTATAACAACTGGCAGCCACAAGCCTTCTAATTACTGACCATCAGTTCCCTTTGTCTCTGAAAACAGCACGCTACTGTCATCACACCTTTGGCTCAATAAAAAAGCTTTACTAGCTATGGTACTACAGACTAAGTACCATACATTCACGAAAAAAGAAAAATAAAAACCAAAGCAAACCTCAGGAAAATTTTAGCAGCATGTATTAATTCTGGTGAACCACAGCAGCTACACTGAAGCACAATAAAGTTCCTCTTTTTTCTTGTATGCCTGCCATGAGTTATACATATACATGCTCCCAGAAAATACTAACAGCTTGCTTTACCTCAGTTTTACTGACAAAAACCACATGCAAAATCATTGATTGTACCTTGAAGACTGGCAAGGTCTCAAACGTGCCCTGACAGCACCCTCTTAACAGCACGGCAAAGCTCCTACCCAAAGACTCAACATGCCTGCATCCAGTCGGCTGCTAATGGTTCATCAGCTAATGGTTCATTAGGATGGCCAAAGTTCAGCTGGCAAAAGTCCAGACAGACAGGAAAAGCCACACACCTCTTCCAAACATCCTGCAAAGTGGTCTCCTGTTTGCACACTGCTGCAACGTCTCGGGGCAGGCTCTTTAAATACCTGCAGGGAAAAGTCCCTAGTCATCCCAAATGTTTGTACCCACGTGCTCCAGATCATCCCAGGTTTGATGCATACTCTGATCCTGCCAGTCAGCACTTATCACGGGGAAAGGCTTTGCCCACGAAAATGACTACAACTCTTGACAGCTGCTTGGCCCTTTTAACCTTATTTTCATTTTGGTGCAACTTCAGACAAGAGACTTTGCTGCTGACGTTACTGCCAAAGCTGCAGGTCAAGTTCCCTAGCGGCACATCAGCGGTCTGGCATGACATGGCCACCACACAGAAACAGAGCAAATATCTGCACAACAGCCAAGTACTGCCCATGATTAGCCTGGCAAGGGAGAGTACCCCTTTGCCAGCAACGATCCATTACCTATCTGACAAAAGCACCAGCTACACAACATGCATCAGACACTTCCACAGGCGACTCGAGATAAGAATTATGGGTTGGTTTGCTTTTCTTGACTTTGACACCCAGGCAAGGAATTGCAGAGACTCTCTTTTCACCTCCACTCCACAGGGAGAGCCACCCCGCAGTGCAGACAGTCTCTCAGCAGCAGCAAGCAGCATGGGCCATCCACCCACACCGCTGAGCTCATGCCTTAAAAGAAGTTTAACCCTTCTAGAAACAAGCTCTCACTGAAATACAGAATTTGCAAGTGGCACCTGCTCCATACTTTTTAGTACAAAGACATTGCAATACTCTTAAAAAACGGATGCTTTCCATAGCTAACACAATGCTATTTTAAACCCCATCGTTTGATTAGGCTTGCTGGGGAACATCCAATTAGGCACACTGGCCCTTTGCCACAGGTAAAGTCATGGACAAGGGATTCTTCTCCTGGCATTTCAGTTACTGTTTTCAGTAAATATCATGCCTGTCTCCCAAAAACCCCTCACCTATAGCTGTACCAGCTAAAGGGGCATCCTGCCCTAGTGACAAGCTACTGATATTCTGGGGCATCACTGCAATCTCAACTAGACATCTAGGATCTAAATCGTACTCCTCAAAGCACGTATTAGCAATGGCCAGTCAACCATTTGTATGCTGCTTAGACAGTTTTCCAAGAACAGCATGTTTTATTGTTTCCATTTCAAGAGACTAGTCGTAAGTATTTGGTGTACATATCCTGATGCAATAAAACAGTGTATACTAGCAATTAGGATGAGAGAACTATGTAAACCAATACTCCAAGAAGAGCAAGCATGTTTTTTCCATCACGTTCAGAAATCCCTCAAGTCAATTTTAAATACATGCATTTTGTTGAGAGACATCATTGTTAGGTTCCCCACTCCTCCCTTTCTTTAAAAAAAATAATAAAAAAAAATTAAAAGAACACTCTTAGTTTATATTGAGAATCCCATTTCAGATAATGGAAACCTGAATTTAAAAAAACACATCCTCATCCTTTTTTCTTCATATATACATCGTTTTATATGACATTACATTTTATACAGAAATAAAGCTAAACTGGCTCTATTCTTTTGTTTCTCCTAACCTAGTTTTCAGATGCTCAATTTCCCTACAGAAATCTAACCTATTTGGATGCAAGTAAAAATCACCATCTTCAGTAATGGCCTCTTTAAAAAACCAAAAGTTTGTCTGAAGACACACATTAAAACTGGGAGGCTCAGTTATGCGCTGCCAGTCGTTCCAGTAGCTTCCCACTGCAGTATGTGTCTGGGGATAAAAAGCTGGAACTAATTTCTCCTTTAATCCCATTTTTAAGATTTCTATAATCTCCATATATAGTTCTTTGACCTGGTCTCCCTTCACTTCCTTGGCTGTACCAGCCTACCTTGCAAAAATTGCCTCACATATCCTTAGAACCAAAATGGTCATAACGTCCATGCTATAATCTTCACATCATCTTCAAGATACTGCCCATATTGCACCTGTAGGTCTAAAATCTGATTAGGACAGTGGAAACATTTGTAAATCGAAAAAAGTTACAGAAATCATGGCAAAAGTGCTTAAAAAAGATTTTATAGAAAACATGAAATTAAATTGTCACATATATGCTAAATATTTGTCTTTTTGCTGGCTCCATGCTACTGCATGTTTATCCTTCTCTTTCATGTAATGATCTAAAAGCAGAGTTTCCTCTTCTGTGACATGGTCAGCACCACACATTATTACAGGCTCACAGCTGAACCCCCCAAAATTGCTTAACTATTACCCCTCTAGAAATATACTTAGCATGATACAAACCCAATACACCCAGCGGAAGCGAACAGCCCCTCACTGTTCTGTCTGAATGTCTGGGCATCAACATCCCAACTCAGGTAGAAACTCAAAGTTCACAGGGCTCTGCTGACACACAAGGGCCACTCTTTCAGAGGGCTGGGAGGCAAGGTCAAGGGTCTTCCTGAGACTGGACTCATTAAGTGACACATGGACTTTATTTTGTTATATGTGCAACATCACCAGCAACTGTTATTTAATGCAAATGAAAGACACAGAAAACATGAAGGCTTGAACCCCCTTTTATTGTCCTTTGTGACTTGCAAAACACAATTTCTATTGCTTCTCAAGAAATGTTGACAGACTACCTCTTTCCATCTTCCACTCTTCTCTCTCCCTCTCTTTATACCCTGAGAAAAGACGTCAAGTCATATAAAATGACAAACACCCTTATTCTCCTTTGGAACGAGCAAAGCCAGACCATACAACACTACTTCTCCAGTGCTCACACAATCATAAGTTCAAAGCAAAGGCCAAAGTCACTTTAAAAACACATTCAAGAGCAAGAGCAACACAAAGTAAAAGAGAAGACTTTATAATCCTTTCTTTAGGAGCATTAAACATTGCTTGGATTAAAAAATGGGTATCTTCACTCTGGGCTGGTAATGAAAACGGCAATATATAAACACCGTCATTTCCTTTTATTCAATGTACCGGCACCAGAATTTGATGGGTAATGTAGTACAAAAAGAATTTTGCCCCAAATGCTGTTTAGCTCAAATTCTTACATAGATTACTTAGCATCAGTTATTACACATAAGCAAAAAAACCCACCACCAACAAAAACCTACAACAACAGAGGGGACAAGAACCAGTGGGACAGTCTGAGTTGTGAAGCAGAAACTGTCTTTTACTAGATGACTGCAGAGAGCTTGGCATAATGGTACTGCAATCTGATTAGCATGGCTCATTACTAGTTTTATTAAGTAATAATTTACAACAATGAACCCTCAGATAATAGAGATTAAAATAATTCAATATTACCGTAAATTCAGGTGGTACTAAATACATGACCAAATTTGATTCTTAGAAGAGATTCTAGCATATGTTAACTGATCATCAGGACTCTCCTTTGAATTAACTGCTCCATGTCAGCTGTGTACATACATCACATCAGGGACACTAACCCCTATCGCTTCATCTCCATTTCTGCTATCTCACTGACATAGGGACACATCCAAACACCTAACAACAACCTTCCTCTGAAGTGCCTATACAAATAAAATGAAGCCCACTCATCAGACCAAGCCTTCCTCTCCTTCACACACAGCCAGAGAGCCTGGGCAACACAGAGCCTCACTCAGTGCAGAAGTTAAAGATCTTTTCAAAAGGAGAAACCGGTCATCTCAGTGCATGCACAAAAAGCCCCCGAGGAAGAGGCTTGTGTTTCAGCATTGTGTTTAGCCCCACAAGCACCTGCCTTATGCCAAAGTCATCTACAGTCAGATAAACAGGACACCATCAGCAAAGCTTTGACAAGAGTCCCATGTAACACTGATGGATAGTGGAGAGAGTCCCGAGTTCAACCCTGGAAGAAAAGACATTGGTACCTGCTCTCTCTCAGATGTTTCAGCATAGGAGCAAGGGAAGAGTCTTATTCTAAACAAGACAACAAAAACTTGGATTTCTTTTTGACAGTCTCAGACCTACATGAACAAAAGGAAGCATAAAAGCAAACCAGGAAAAAACATCCCAAGTAGAAAGAAGGCAACACATGCTTATAAATTAATTATATTCTTTCAACCATTGGCTGCTTTAAAAGGACAACTGCATAGATCAAAGCACTCTGTTACACACCAGAATTTTTATTGCTGCAAACAGAATTAATTCTAAAGAAAAAACACCTCACTCATCTTAAATTTTAGGATGGAACAACAGCCATTAATCATATGAAGAACTGATGTAATACAGCCCTTCAAGAATCCTGACCAGCCAGGGATGCTGTAAGACACATTCCTTCTAGCTTTCATTCCTAGTTGAGTTTCCATCTCCTGCCAGACTTTCATCAAACCTAGCTACTTGCTACAGAGATATTAAATTAACACTGGCCTGCCTTTGTAGCCTATTCTCTGAGATGCAAACCTATCCTTCCTCTCAGATAGGACATCGTAAGCCTTCCAAGGGTGAGCAAGATGCAGATGTGCTGAAGGACATGAGAGAAGCAGCTCATGGAAGCAAGCCCAAATATCCTATGTAGAGGCCTTTCAAGTTGTGCTTGTATGTCTGCTAAAGGGACAGGCAATTTCCTCAAAGGCCAAAGGAAAAGATGCTTCCACATTGAGAAGGGAACCACCACCATTTTGATACAAGGTACAGTTACATTATCTGCAAGAAATTCTGCAGTTTAAAGAGAACAACAGAAAAGAGAGTAAAGAAATCCCTCAAATAAATGAATGTGTGACTGCAAAAATGACTTGAGGCTGCATTCAGAGAAGGAGAGAGAGCAGAGAACGCAAGATTTACAGGGCTTATTGCAAGGCCAGGAACAGAAGTATTCCTTCTACATCTATTTGCATGCCAGGTGCTCAGCAAACCACGTATTTATGGGTTTATCACAGGAAAGAGGCCAAAGCGGTCATCTTTCCTCACTGTACTGTTTAGCAACTCAATAGGTAAAAGCAGAGAATTAACCTCAAGCACAATTATATATTTAAAATCCATTCCCACCTGCTGCTATTCAAGTATTTCTTTGTGTTCCCCAAGAAATAATCCAGTAAATTATGTTCTGCCTCACTTTGACCTGTGACTGTTTTTCATCTGTGAATTCTGGGTTGTTGTTCTGCTTTTAAGGCAAGCTCAGGCAGCAGATTGTCTTGCATGGCTTGGCACCATTACATTGCACTCTGCAATTCTGCATTTCACTCTCCTGGAGAGAACCATCTGCTCTACAGGTTTTAGATGCTGACCACCTGGGTGGAAGCAACTTCATTAAAAATAAAAAAAAAGTTTTTAAAAGAAAAAGGTACTTTTACACAGTACTTCCACTTACTTAGGATGTACATGCATAACAAAAATATTCTCTGTGGTTTTAAATATACATTACATACGCATTTTCTAGTTCCTACAGTATCTAGTAATCAAGGAGTTCTTGGTTTTATTATTTTGTTTCAATTTAGTGTATTTTTCTGCAGTTCCTTAAACTTCTGCAGAAATTTGATTGATCCTTTCACATCGGCACCACTGATTTCTTGTTGGAGCAGATACCTAGAAAATATATATCAAGACTCTAAATTAATTTAAAATTCATAAGGAATAGTCAGTAGTGAAGTTTGAACAGGTAAACAGAATAGTTATATCAAAGAGGAGGAATTAAAAAGGGAACTAATATTTTTTTTTAGTTGAAAAACATAAACACCATATAAAAATTATGCTCTGAGCTGGGAAGTGCCTCATTAATCCAGTCAGCATGTATGAACGAGTTGCTTTTCAAAACCTTTTAACATCTGCCTGATTCTGTCCCTTGGAAATCCTTTTCCATTCCAGTAGGATGAAACAAAGACCTAGGCAGCGTACTTTCTAAAAGCCTCTGGCTACAGACAGCCCACTGCATATATCATTATACACAAATCTTTGGGGGGCAAGTGGGGGGTGGGGGTGGGAAGAGTACAAGGAAATTAACTCAGTCTTCAAATCCTACCATTTGCTTGGGTGCTGTTTCTTGGGAGTTCATAATCCATTCCAATTTACCTTTTTCACCCCTGAAATTTTCTGTTTTCTGGAACGCTACCATTATTATTTGTATCGCTTGTTTGACACTGTGCTCCTCTGCACAGTAAATAAGCAAACTACATGTTTCATCTGTGTCCTACTCCTGTTACACCTTTACAGAGTACTCCATGTGAGCCAGCTACTGCCAAAACCTTTCTGACAAACATCAAATTAATATACCTTTCCAAAGAATAAAGCATCAAACCTCCATACACTCCAAGAGAATACAAAAGGGCATACCACACAATTTTCAAGGTTTTTTAAAATATGGGGGGGGGGTTAAGTCTTTGGCACAAAGATTAGAGCAACATATCTCGTCACTCTATAGAGCAAATACGTCCTGCTGTTCCCAGAAGTGTGCATTTCTTTCAAATTCGTTTCCATCACAGCATCAGAATGAGGTTGTTCTTTAGCTCTTCCTCATCTCTTCTTATAAGAAACAGCAGCCCAAATGAACAGAACTAATAAAAGTATATATATATATACGGAGAGAGATGCATATGTACTATAACAACCAATCAGAAATAGTGGTTAAATACCACTGAGGGTTCATCTGTTCTGAAGTGACTCTACTGAACATTGTAAAATAGAATTTGCCATCTCTGACCGTACTTGATCCCAATGTTAAGGGAGGATAATAGCAACACACCAAAGAGCAATACCACTAGGCATGTTTAGACTAAGGAATAAACACATTGGCCTGTGTTCTTCCTGAGTCAACTGCACAAATAATATAATGTTTTGCTCTTTAGAAGTAGCTTTCCTTAGAGATCTTCCAATTAGTTTATTAACCAATAAATTAAGTTTCCCATCAATTACTACATACCCACCCTTTTGCCCTTCCCCAGGAACTGTTGTGATGCAGTGTCACCAAGCACAATCACAACAGCGATCAGCCGTCGTATCCCCTACAACCTCTGGAGCTCATGGCTTACAGCTCAATCCAGCTACCACAGGCTTAACACAGCCTACCAGAAATAAATGTTTTCTTCTCCTTCTGGAGACAATCCAGTGACAAAAATGTCATTACAAGCAAGATGTTCAGTACTACAGAACTACAGCCACCCTGAATTGTGTTGGGTACCAATACAAGTGGTCACTTCTATAGTCAATATTGTTGCAAAGCAAAAAAAAAGTGGCTGCCTATGAGCTGCTTATGCTAAGAAGAGCAAACAGCTGCCAAGGGCTATCAGTCTGCCCAAGCAGCATATAATGAACTAACAAATAAAATAAGGAATGGAAAAGGCACATTAGATTCCAGGAAAAGTTGCTACTAACGTAAGAACCAAAACAGTGTTAATGCCTAGTTCTCTGTGATATTTATTGCTACATACTGTAGCTACCTTGTGGAATAAAAGACTAAACAGAACTCAGTATAACTTTATCTGACTTCTAGAAACACCAAAGCAGGAAAGCTGTACAGTACCTTGGGACAACAAGTAACCTAAAGAATACCTACTTCAACCTTACTTGCACATATGCTATTACAAAATTAGGAGACACCTAAAAGGTGCTTGCCAGACAAAATACTTGGAACAAAATGTTAATAAAAAAATAAAAGCACAGCTGAAAGCTCTGCAAGCGTGAGCAGTGACACAGAGGAGAGAAGATTTGTGCTCTGCTCTGTCAGAGCGCACATGAGTACAGAGCCCTTAAGCGCTTCCTGAGATCAGAGCCCTCTATATTAAAACTCCCTTCAGCAAACACTCTGCCTAGTTAGGAAATATTAACTACAGCGAGAATCATCACTCAGGATTAACAGCAGTCATCCATTAAGCAGAGGGCCAAGCTTTACGTTTCCTTTGAGAATGGCAGCAAACAGCACTCGGTGCCATTTTTATTTCAAAAGCCACCCTCAGTAAATGAATTAGAAGTTGAATCTTCCTAAGCTGGGAGCAGAGAACACACATGCCCAATTCCAGAGCAAAAGAAGGTCTTTTAATATCCAGTTCTAGAGAAAAAAAGGCCATTTAATATCCCTTTAAATGAGGTGGTATACTAGGTACTTCAGTAGAGTCACATATGTTACTGCAGTCTACCCTGGATGTACTGTCTAAAAATCACTACATAGCAGTATTCCAGCATTGGCTGTAGTATTACTACTAGTGTTACCAAACACAGAAAAGCTGTATTTCATACTATGGGATATAAGAAGCGAAAAAAGACCTAAAAGCTTCAAGTCCAACCAGGGGCTAATGTAGTTTATCGTTTAAATTCCAAAGCCGCACAACTCATAAGAAAATCTGAGATGAGAACTGTAATGAATTTAAGCTCCTTTGTGAACAGAAGTATTTTTAATGAACTTTAAAAAAAAAACCAACAACAACAAAAAAACCCCACAGTTAACCCCAACTCAGAGACATCTAATGCAGACCCCATTTTCCTTGAGGGAAGAGACAGACATTCTTCCTTATATTAAGATTTTGCCTTCTTTTTTTTTAAGCAATGCTGCATCTTTCTCCAGATTTTATTAAAATCTTTTAACAAACATACTTGAGATTAACTAATGCATCTTCACATTTTCTCACACCCCAGGAGTCAATTTCAACAGCTTGTTTTCAAAGTGAAACTTTGCGTTTCCTTCACGCAGATGGATATTCAACAGGTGCTAAGGCAACTCTGTGAGATTCACTGTAAACGATCCTGTTGAAGTAATCTGGATTAAAGCCAGAACTAAAAAGGGTTTTCTTCTTGCTTTTTAAAATGCAAGTCCTTTCAACTCTGTTTATAATGGGCCTTTAAAAAAAAAAAAATTGAATTTGCATTGCTGCAGGTATAACTAGCTGCCTTGTAAAAGAAGGGACAAGCCATTGGTGGTGGCAGGAACTTTTCTTCAGCAGTCGGAGGGGTGTCATATGCCTTGAGGCTTCACAAGGCGCCTGCCTACATCCAGAGAAAGGGTGTCTCAGCCATCTGGCCTCCATCCTGCCTCCAAGACATTCCCCAGACTTCAAAGGGAAACTAAAGGGCAAATGTGACTTGCCGGGGCTAGGCAGTGTTTACTGCCTTGCCCTCGACACTGGACTTTTGAGCTTCCTTTGTAGGTGAAAGATCTCACCCTTCTGCATGGGGACCCTGACATTTTAAATCTCACATATGAACCACGACACCCGATAAAGAACTGGCACACTGGTATCAAAAATCTGCAGCTCGGTTTCAACAATCTAAAAAATTTCAGAGGAAGTTCTGCATTATCCATGTATCAGCCCTTAGACACAGCATTTAAAGGACAGCCAAGATAAAGTGAAAACTTGCACTGATTCTATGTGTTTCTGAGGAAAAGAAGTGACCGAGAGAGGAAGGCAGCTCCAGATAGAGCAAAGAGAAACAATGGGAAGATCCAAGGCCAGATGCGTTAAGAAAGCAGAGAGACGAGTGAACAGAAAGTCATGGATAGCTTTGAAAGCTGATGTGGGAGAGAGATACAGAGGAAAATGACTGGTTGAGAACTTGCACGGGGCTTTTGACAAGGCAAAGGTGCTGCTGTGCTGCCAATATGAGACAACTTAGCACAAAACAAATTGCTCCAAAAACATATTACATGGTGCTTTAAGAAACATAAATTTCTGAGTGATTTAGATTTTCTTGCTTGAGAGTGACTGTTTTCCAATCTAAGAAGAGAATACCTGAGAGAAAGCGGTAAGTTCTCCCCAGAATGAGAAGTTTAACTTCCCCACCACCTGCCCCAGACTTTCAGCAAGAGGTTCTGGTGAAACAAAATGTGATCTAAAAGAAAAAATTTAAGCAGGCTTAAGTAGTTCTCAGCCCCAGTATTCAAGCAGTCTTCACCCAAACATGAAATAGAAACAGACGTAATGTTGGATGCTTGTCCCAGGAAGGCTGAGAACACCATATCAACCACTTAAGATTCTGCAAAAAGAAAATACAGAGGGAAAACGAGACATCAGAAAATCACCACTTCAGGTCTCCACACCGTAGACGAGGAATACAGCTAAAAGCTTCTCACCAGAACAAAATACAAAGTTAAACACACATTGGCTAGTTTCGTTAAGGATAGCACAAAGAAGATACAACGAAGAGCAAGCAGAAGATCATTTATCACCAGAGACGAAAAATCTTTATAAATAGACTCAATAATTGAAAAGGAGAAAAAGTATCAAATGGATGCTAAGGCACCAGAAATTACCTTTTAACTGATACTCCCTGGCGTACAACAAAATGAAACTTACAAGGATAGAATTCAAGACCCTGGGAAGACTGTAGCAAAACAGTATGGGCATCCCTCATCAAGAGATACATCTAGTATATAATCAGCTAGTATTTAGTATACACAAGTAACAAACACAGTTGCAAAATAAGCCATCATTTTGAGCACTGGCACAAGCAATGTTGCTACTTTTGAAGAAGAATGTTAACTTATTTACTGTAAGCACCTCAAATATCTTCCAAATCTATGTCAAAGGTATACACTGTCTGATGCTTCACCAAGATAGAGTGAAGTATGTGTGCACATACACAAGTGCATGAAACCCAGCTCAAAGTAAGCGTAAGCTTCGTGCCTTGTGTGTTCATACACTCATATCGATTTCAGATTTTCTTTAAGCCTAGAAGCGAACAGTCGACCTGCCTTACACTGGTTCCACAGAGAATTATTTCAGTGAAAACAAATACCTTTTCAATCTTTTGAGCAAATTTCACAAGTATAATTTAGGCATACTTGCCAGATAGAAGTCATAGCGAAGAAGTGTCATGCTGTACTGAATTTCTTGATGACAAAAGCATCACAGCTCATTTGACACAGGATGACTCAAATATTGAGTCTAGGATTATTCTGCAATACTCAGGAAAATATCAGCAGATTTTCCATATAGTAGCAATATAAGGACTATAGCAAATTACTTTTCAAGAAATGTTGCATTTCTCCTATAATTGAAATATCATACCATAAGAAAATGAAAAAAGCATTACGTGCTTTGGCTATGCATATTAAACATGCCCAGATTATACATTTGACTTGACTTTACCAGGTACTGGTATTTATTCTTTCCCAAGCATTCAGGAAAATACTTTATTTCAAAGAAATGACAGAGTACTTTCAGCTTCCCTAACAAGCAAATGTAATTTCAGCCCGAGGGTTCATGGCAGTCTCAGCTAATCATGCTCCTGGCCACCGCAGTCCCCCTTGCTCCGGCTCCTGGTCTCGGGCTTCCCTGAGCAAAATGAACTGCTTCAGCATACTAAACCAGCAAAAAGCCAAGCACTGTATTTAATGACGTCATTTTTGCCAGGTTAGATTTCAGTGAGCTTAGCATTCTGGAACAGCTGAACACGGGTGCAGGGCAGCTCCTGAGCCCAGGAGGATGGGACAGCCAGCAGGCAGGTCAGGCTGCTGCCACAGAAGAGCCCCCAGCCAGCCAAGCTGACCACAAACACCACTCGAGAGGTCAACAGCCACGCTGGAGGAAAGGGTCACTTGCACTGGCTCAGCATTTCAGGAGGTGAAAGGAAAATGGAAGACCTACATGCCCAGCTCTGCTCACCTGAGGAAACATCTTCTGCAGGACTTGTTTCACTCTCTTCAACCCACAATACACATAATGGTATTATTATAATAATTCAGTGATTGCGTCAGGCTAAAAGGATATTTGCAGTTATGTGGCTGGCAAACCAACAGCAGTGAGTACAAGAACATGGTCTAAATTCCTTATGTAATGAGCCAAATTTACTATTACAGCCAATTTTACAAAACTGTCTTAGCATTTTAACTTTAAACCCCAAAAAAGCAACAGCACATATAAAAAAAAAAAAAGAGCAGCAATCTCTTGATATATCTCAAAAAAGGAAGCAATTAAGACTCATACTTTTTCCAGTAACATCAAGGACACTGGAAAATTGCATAGAAAATAAGAAGATTGCCAGGAATTACACTATTTTTGTAGATGAAAGGATGGGGAAGAAGTGGGAGGAGAAGGAGCTATCTTCCATATTGTGTAGTTAATTTTCCAATTGAATTGTCATCACAATGCTTTTACTTCAAAGTTTATCACACAATTGCAGAGACATGAACCACTATCAAATCTTCCAAATGCAACTCAGATTTTCAGTCCAGAACTACATTATCATCTTTATACTAAACTTCACAAAATAAGCTGTTCTGAAAACTCACAGAAAGGTGAGGTTGCTCCAAACCCCAGTGTAACAAGCGTGGATTGGTCAGCTAGTTTCTCCAACTCTCTGCTTTTACTATCTAAAAATTGGGTTAAACTACAATTTCTTGCTTTTCTGTATCTTAAATCAGTATATCAGCCATAACCTTTGAAATATTGTACTTGTCAGGCTGCAGATCATGTGTTATTGGGGGGGGGGGGAGTTCTCTCTGATGCAAGAAGTATCAAATGCTACTGAATTTGGACACAAAGATGCATTGCACAAATGGCTTCAAAAGTGTATTTATGCAATGGAGAAGAAGCAAGCAAGAAGAGATAACCATGAAAGACCATCAGGCATTGGCATTGTCAAAAGCCTCCTCCACTAGATATACTCACACAGCTTGACTGCAGCTGCAGAATAAACTACTGAAAAATATACACCTGTGTGATATTTTAAGAATAAACCTGCTCCCTTCTGTTTGATCTGAGAATCTTCCCCAGACCACATCCCCCTCACAGTTTGATTAGTGTATTGAAGTAATGTACACAGCAGGTACCATGGAGACCCAGATTAAGTAGTCACTGAAATGAAGATTTTCCACACATGGAATGCAGTATATTAATATACTAATTATATGTTTCTTCACAACTATGTTTAAACCATCTCAAACAGCCACAATACTTGAGGAAAGGACAGGAGACAGCATTTTTTCTTTCAATGTAGCATAAGTTCTTCTGCATGATTAAGCTAAAAGGACCACCACCATTTGTCATAATGTCTATCAGAAGATTTAGAAGTCACTGGAAGTGTATGATGATAATAGAGATTTAGGAATTTCTCATCTCTCGATCTTTCTCACCCCACCTTACCCATTATTTTATCCTCAGGAAGAGGATAAAAGGCTCCTATCCTGGACAACATTTGATACGTAGACCGCTGGTTTCCCTTACATAGTTTATTAATTAAGAATGCAAACATAATCTTAGTTTTAAACTTCATCATAGCCCAAAAGACTAGGCTTTTCCTTTTTCATGTGATTTTCACTATGTGGTTTTTTCTTCTCATTTCTTATTGATACTTTCAAAAGCAAACAACTGTTTCATTTGTGACATGAAATACATGGTGTTTCAGCAAAATAATAATAATAAAAAAATCCTATCCTTCCACCTAACTGCATCATAACAAAGGGTTTCCTTCTCTTCTGTTTGTTTTACAAGTCCTATTGCCACAGCAGTGCAGGAAAGGATGCACTCTTGGAACATGCAATGGATCAAAATAGGAGGGTGTTGGGCAGAAAGCGTCATATATTACTTCTTCAAGTAGTCTCATAAAATAAAGGGTTTTTTTAAAATTATATAAAACTTTACTCTTCAGTCAAAGCGTCAATGCACATCATATAGTTTAACTAAACTCTAGTACCCCAAATCTTGTGAGGATGCTTCCCCCCCCCATCCCCAGTTACTTAACCTCTAGCAGAAATTTCTCATTGGAGCGTAACTTAGCAATTCAAAGAATCAGGTTTTTAATTCCTATTTGTTAGGATTTCTAAATTATTCTCCTCCACTTTCTCCTTTCTAATATTTACCTTTATACCAGGCTTTCTGTACCTGTTTCTAAATGACATAGATATCATGTGAGTAATCTCTTCTGGCTGAAAATGTAATTTATTTTAATTGGAACTGAAAACTTGTTTGAGGGGTGGCAGGAGGAAACTGTTCCTATTTCCTGCTATAGTTCTCTCAGCATCTAATTACACCCATAAAGAGAAACAATGGGGAGGCTGTGTGTTATTCAGTTTAATGTGGTTAATTACATGATTCCTTGTATGCATGCAAATACACCAGAGCCTCACAACTGATACAGCACCCACACAGCACATTTATCAGCTTTAACAATTGTGCTTTGAGATCACATACAGTATACCCTCTAGATATAAAAACTGGAAAAGGTTTCTAGTTCACAAGAAAAAAAATTGAACATTTTTTTCAGCAGCAGAACAGACACCCAATCAAAAAATTCTAACCATTAGCATCTGTATTTTCCACAAAATTCCTGCCAATATGAATTAATTTCTTGCAACTAGAAACATACCCTTCTTACTGAAATACCCTTCCCCATGCTTCCCCTGTAGACAGATACTTTGGGGAGGTCCTTTTTTATACCCCCATATGCCAAAATACTAACAGGAGTTGAACCAAATGCTTCCAAAAGTTTGAAGAGATTTGGGGCACCTCAGAACAGAATAAAGGTACCAGACAGATTTTTTGCAAGTCAGATTCTGTGCCCAGGTACTCCTGAGGACACAAAAATCATATTTTAAATATTATCTATCACTGAGGCCAAGGTTTAGGTTTCAGGTGGGACAAGGACACATCAGGTGGATGGATCCTCTTCATTACTACCCTTTCTTCAAAGTCCTGCATAAGCAATACTTTGTGAGTCCAAAGGCAAACAGAGAGGGTAGGTGGTCAAGGAGGGTACAGAAGAGACAGCTGCGGGCACTCAAAACACCATGCTCTCCTCCACACACTTCAGTAACCTTAATGGGGAATAATTATCAGTCCAGCACTGCAGAGTAATAGCTCTTAATGATAGCTTAAATGTCAACACTGCCTGCCCCAGGAAGCACATGTGAAAGGACTTGGACTTGAGAAAAGACAAACAACTGAGTGCTCAGAGAGCAACTCTTCCAAGGCCAGATTTTTCAAGAATCAAGTCACCAAGGTGAAAAAAAAAAAGGGGGGGGGGAAGGAACTGCATATGGTCCTCCTTCGATGAAGAGTCAATGAAATGTTTCAGAGGCTTAGCATGACGCAGCCTGAGCTCAGATGAGTCACTGGGGTTCTTGGAGCAAAACAGACGATGTGGATAATTGATAAAATAGGGGCAGACATTAAGAGGGATAGTCCTGATGCCTGAAGAATATGATGGCTTTTGTGAGGAGCTAACCTCCCTCTCCTCACTACACAGTTGGAACAGTAGGAGGTCTGTTCAGAAACATGGTGTTAAGAGGGAAGGAGGCATGTGTACAAGTTGGAAGGAAGAAGATGGATTAATTGAGAAAAGAAGTGGCAGAATTTAGCCCTGATCTATCTTTGAAGCTGGCCCTGCTTTGAACAAGGGGCGGGACCATGTGACTTCCAAAGGTACCGGCCAACCTAAATTATTCTGTAGTTTTGAGGAAAGGGCTTAATGTAGGAAGAACATAACAAACAAAAAAAAAACAAAACAAAAAAACCCCCCCCCCCCCCCCCCAACCAACCCAAAACCCACATTATCTTCATTACTGAATGAAACCCTATGCTGAAAAAAGTGCTTTAGTTTGGAGAATAAGTCACTGATACCTAGGAAAAGCATGTGATGAAATACGAGAAAAAGAACCTGCAAAAGAGAAGATAGATGTCTTTTGGCAGACTAATGCTTTGCTTTTGTTTAAACTAGCTAGAGTAATTTAGCTTCAATAGCACAGTGAATAACTGCTATTGCTACAAAGTTTTAACCTTTACCCACTCAATTAATGTTAGACCTTAAAAGCTCTTCTCAAAGAAAAGCTTTACATAAAAACTAGGAAAGATGATATTCCTATTCCTGACATCCTTACAGATTAAAAAAAAAAATAAAATACAGCCCTTGAGGTTTTAGAACACACAAGAACAAGGTTTGATCAACTAATGGGAAAACTTAGAATTTTTGCTTACACAATTGAAATGCATTTCCTCCTGCTGTAAAAATCCGCTCCAAGCAAGGTGGCAGATCTTCATCATTTCATTGTCACCTCAATCCAACACAAATCCAGTTTATTTTTCCCTGCCTCCCCAAGTAACATAACCTAAAATTTTTCCCAAATGTTTATTTAGAAAAAGAAAATCAGACTTGAAAACAAAAGGCTGACTTGCATTAATTGCTTATGCTCATCTGCTCTCCCACACTTGTGGTAGTCTTCTTGCCTGTGCCTATAGCAACAACTGGAAACCTTTCCATTCCGGTTTTACCATAATAGTTATTCTTTCTCTCTTGCACATTAAAGAATATATGGCCTTGATAGCAGGTACATCAGGAAGCAGCCAGACATACCAAATGCATACCACCAGATGGCATCTTCAACCAGTTACATTTTAAAGAGCTCAGGCCTTCAGAAGGAGATCCTGCATTTGATATAGTCTTTGTATTCTGAAGACTCAAGCCTCTATACTACAAAAAGCAGAAGCATCTTTGAACACCTAGATTGGCGCCAATGATCTGAAAGTCATTTTGTGTTGCTAAAATCATCAGTTTACTGAGGATACATTTGTTCCCTCAACAAGGATTCAGGGAGCCATAGAAGTATTCTACACCATGCTTGGTGTCTTCTCCCCACACATCCCCTTAATGCTTCTCTAATTTTACAATAAAATCTAGGTGCAATGCCATTAAATTTCCATGGAGGGACTACTGGTTTACACAGGATTTACTTACAGTCAAAGCTGACCCTCTGTATTAAGAGGTGGGTTTGGCTATAAATAACCTCTATGTGTGTTTGGAAATTAAGTTTTTCCACTACAATGAGCAAGTCTATTTCCAGTAGGAGATACCTTAATAAAAGCAAAAGAAAACAAATGAAAAAACCCCAAACCCCAAGTAATTCTAAGAGAATCAGTAGACTACAAACCTATTTTTAATCTGCTGCAATCAATCATGAAAATAACAAGTATAGCATACAAACCACCCTCAAATCCTTAACAATGATTGCTTTATTGTACTTAGAGAGCAACCTAGCATCATTTCAATACTGGCTTACCACACTAATCTCATTTCAAGTAAAATTTTGGTGAAATGGCCATCACCTGTCATAGGCTCTAATAATCAACTGCAGTTCAGAGACAACATATTTTCTTATTTGTTTAGAATCTAAAGATGATTTTCTCCTCAAAGGAGCTTTACCCTTTCAACTGGAGTTTTTGAGATTGTTTGGGGAAAAAATATAACCTGGTTTTAAGTATATAGGCTGATCTCACAAACATCTCTTAGGTCTACTTCTCTTTACTTTTAATTGTGTATCTGCACTGAGGCTAGCTTTTTCCCCTCTTAAAGTTTAGTAAGAGCCAAAGGAAATGAAGTGGAACAAAGAAGAAACATTAGCTTTCATAATTTATTACTCCAGACAACTCCGACTATTGCCCATGACAGAAAGCAAGCCAAGCAGAAAGAAAAATGGCAGTGTTCTTGCACTGCCACTTTGTCAAAGGCTGAAGTCACACAATTGATTTCTATGGCCACTGGCAATGCCCCCGGCCCATGTTGCCACCCTGCAGCTCTCAGGCTGTGTGTACAGAGGGCACTGAACACAAATGAGAACATGCATGAAAGATGAGCTGAAATGTGGTATGGGTTGTTTTCTTTGTTTTTTTAAGGTCATCGATTAAAAATTATGCTTTAAAGTATTCTTTATTAGTACAGGTTAATAAAGAATAAATCTGACACAGTTCACTCAATTTGATCTCCTTGATTATTCAGAAAAAAATTTTTTTGGTCTGGCTGGATAAACTCCTGCAGTGAACTTGACAAGCAGTTCATTTTGATTTCTGAATTCAATCTATTTTGATTGAAGCAATACTTTTGTGATGTTTTCCACTTGTAAAGGTAGAATATCTTGCAGGGGTAGATCTGGAGCAAGAAGGGGGAGTAAGAGTGACTGTCAAATATTCAACATGGCAACTTTCAAAAGTAACATCTGAAAGCAATGATGCTGATACACCTAATGAGCTCCAAGGATTCTCCGCAGCACCTTCCCTTTTGTGGAGCACCAAAAGGCTGGTTTTGATTCTTAGCCACAGGCTCTTAAGTTGGAGCTTAATCCATTGCCATTGTGTCCTTGGGTTGCCTGCTTTAAAGATGATGACACAGCTAGATTCAGAAAAACTCACAAAAAGGAACAACACTGACTTAAGCCAAGCGATCCACAAGGTTCAACACAACTGCTGAGCTCAAGGGATTATTTACGCAATAAAGAAAGGGAACGACAAAATGGTATACGACTGAGATTCCTCTTGAAAATTTAATTCTTGCTGAATCTTCATCAGAGGATGAGGAGCAAGATCATCCTCACTTATCAAGAATATTTTCTCAGGAAGTAATTAGCATCCTGAGTGGTATCAGTACATGAATTTCAACTAGATTTAGATGCCCAAACCTAAGAGAAGAGAGAAGCAGAAGCCAATACAGTAATTCTGGAGACAGCACCAAGGAACAAGTTTAAACTCACCATTTATGATTTGATGCCCTAAAAAAGGCACATAATGACTCCTGGATCAGAAGAAAATGTTATGGCTTGACGCACTACCAGTACAAATCACGTACACTATTGCCACAATCCCCTGTGATGCCTCCCGAAATCAACTCCAGATTGAAAACATGCTCCTGTTCAGCACAATTAATCTTCACAATTGTTGCATTTATTTAGAGAGCATAGATTTTATAGAGTTTAAAGACAATTTTAAAATATGAGATTTTTAAAAACTAATTAAAACGTTTTGAACTGTAGGTGGTTTTTTTTTCATTTAAAAAGGCAATATCTTCACAGAGGATATTATATACACCTGGAAATTATTCTATAAATGTTTTATCTAGATAAACTACAGAACACCAAATAGAGAAAGTATCTGTCTCAGCTCCAGTAATATTTTTTAGAATAATTAAAATGCTAATGAAAAAGCATCTAAAGGCAGGAAGAAGTAGAAGAACCATCCATCCCAGAATAACATCCTTCTATAAGCATCATTTCCAACTTCTAATGCTGAGTTACACTCTTCCTAAGTGATGACAGGTAATGTTTATAATATCTCCTAAGAAGGAACCTGCTAGTTATCTCCTTTGCACTTGCCAGTGCTTCACAGTCAGGTTTTGGTGAAAGGTTAGACACACAAACGTAAAGCACAGATAAAGGCAAGAGGTGAGTGGTGTTAGCTCCAAAAGCACAACCAGACTCTAAACAACAGGGGGACACATCAGTACAGCGATTCCCAGATCGGATGAATGTAGTGGTACCTCCAAAGTGGCAATGATCAGCTGACACAAAAAGCTGTTTGTCTCTGTCTTGCTATTAGTCTTCCCTCTCACTCACACTCCAGTTCCTTTTCTTCTCTCCCATAGCTGTTCCCGGCTTGATTTCTACACTACAGATGCTCTACAGCTGTTGCAGGTACAGTGTGATTAAGACAGAATCAATCCCCCTTCCAGCCTCATGCACATATAAATCATGATCCTCTATTATTTCACACACACACATAATGTGGGGTATGCTGGTTCGTGCACGACTGGTAGATTGGGGGGGAGGGGGGAGAGGGGGGCAAACATATGCTGGAATTTCCATCTCCCCCCTTCTAGGTCTTACTCATTTCAGTAGCTCCTCCATTCAAAATGGGGGAGGAAGGAACATGGGTGGCTGCGATTTCAGCAATGATCCCACTGCATTCCCACACCCCTTGCCAATATAAACTACGACTGAAGATTGAGTTGAATTAACCTGAGGCCAGAATCAAAAGGAGGAATAACTAGGCAAAGCTAAGAGAACATGAAATGCAAGAACAAACTTTCTCTTTCTTTCTAATGAGGATTACACAGTGCAAACATCAAGGTGATTTTCAAAAAAGAATCCAAGTGTCAAAGACCAAGAACTACCCAGTTCTAACTCAAGTTGTGCCACGAACTACATAATTGCAGAGCAAATAAAAAACCTGATTTACAAGTTTCAGAAAAATCTCTGAGAAGCTACAATAAACACCACTGCTATGACGTACTATGTCTTCTCGGAATAGCCCTAGAAGAAATGCTAACATGCTATAGTGTGCCATCAGTATTTACATGATGAAGCAGCACCCACACGCTAAATAAAAGATGGTAAGAACAAAGTCCTAAAGACTTAAGTATTTGCAAGCAGTTGGTTTTGTATTTTTGCTGGTGGTTATTTTTTAATCAATGCAATTTCTGTGCTGACTTGAAGCCCAATACATATTTGATTGTCCATTTCACACCATCAAATTAAGCTCCATATCTGAAGGGCATCTTAGACTCCATGGCTTCACTTTGGCTTATTTGACTATGATTTTTGCACCAGAGCAAGTTAACTATAGAGAGATTATTTATAAGAACAAGTGAGGTAGTTGTAAAAATACAGTCTGTAGTATCCACTGCCTTGGCAATAATGATAGATTTAAGCAGCTGCTACTAGAAAACATCAGCTCTGCCAAAATATCAGATGCTAATGTCTGAAGTAGCTCAGTTAAGCTACAAGACACAATCACTTTGTTCTACCGGGGTGCAGGCAGGCATATTTCAATCCATATCTGGAACTGACAGAAGCATTTAGGGCAGGAACAGATCAAAAAAAGTTTGAATACATACAGCCTTACATCTTCACCTTCTTTCAGAAGTCACAGTTTTTAAGCCACAAGTGATTTGATGTATTATGAGTTCTTAATAAAGCACGCAAAACAGCTGGACCAGTGTCAGTTTTAATCAGCAATCCAATTAAAGCACCCAATCAAGTTCACCTTAGCTGTTCAACAGTATGTTTATATCATAAATTATTTTTAACAGGAGTGTAACATGCAGGTTTGCTGTATTTTAATGACTTATTCAACCGCAATATGTAAGGGGAAATAATTGTTGTAACAGCAAACTGCGCTCATGTATACATTGAGAAAAGAGTATATCTAGCACATTTTAAAAAATGATGGCAAATATTTCTTCATAAAGTCTAATTCATTTATTAAGTCAGAGAACACATCTGCCTTATACAGGCATGTAAAAAGAATTGGACTATCATTTGTCTTCAAGAAGGATGCAAGAGTACATGATGCTGCTGATACTTTCCCCTTCCTCCTCTTCCATGGTGTCAACCTGTTCTGTTGAAATGTCATATTATTTATGCAATCAAGATCATGAATGGATATTAAGAAAGAAACAAGTCAAAGTTTGTTTCAAACTAACATTTACCTCACTGCAGCCAATGTTAATTTTCCTACAATGAAGGAGAATTAACTCCAGGCAATTTATTCTGAGTGAGAATAATTTGCTGAAATATGTCTGGTTCTCAGGTGTCACTGGTCCAGACAGGGAAGGTGTACCAGTATAACATAGAAACTCAAACTGATGTAGTTATATCAGGAACATTTGGGGTTCTCATGCATTTTAAGACTAGAATGAACAAAATACCAGCATGTTTTCAGAATGACTAGCAATACAGTTAAAGCAGCTAAAGAAGTTACTCACAACTGAAAGATTCCACTATTTGGCTGAGATACAGAAAAAAGTGTTGTACTGTAACCAACACCCTGATTCAGAGGGCAGACCCCATCACGTACTTACTCTTAGTATCACAAACAATATTCAAGATGCTTTTTAAAGATAACTTTAATGAATGCATTATGGCAAAGAAGGGAAAAGAATAATTCTTCTGTTCAACACTTACCCTCAGAAGCTACAGGCATCTAGACTTCAAACCAGCATTAAAGCTTTTAGACTTGGGAATCTGAAGACACCGGCCACTTAGGATGAAGTTTTACAATTTGATCATGTAAATGGTTTTTTCACGACATGTAAGTAACTATTTTAGCTATAACAGTGCCCTGGAAATTCAATAGTTTCCTCAACAATAATCACGGTACATTAGGTTTAGAGTATAAATTAAATTACTTAAGTGTGAAATAGAGAAGTTTTAACTAAAATTGCCTTTACTGAAATGTTAATTTCAGACAAACTTCAATGTTGTGCTAATATGGATAGATCTTCCACTACTTGTAGGCCCCTAATAAGCAATCTTGTTTATTTTCCATCCTGGAATTCTATCTTAAACTGCTTCAAAGGTAAAAATCAGAAAGAACTGTTTTAATTTGACTCTCCAATTATATCAGATCATTTACATGTGTGCTACAGTTCAACGCAATTTTAAACATTATTGCCTTTTTACTACAATGTGGGCATAAATAGTTTTATTAGCTTGCCTTAGCATTGATCACTTTAGCTGGAAATTCTTGATGTTTACTTGCACAGCACTAGCAACCTACTAATATTACTTTATGCTACCAAATGAGAGAAATTGGGCAAAGGAAAAAGGCATGTGGAACATGAGGAAATGTTCATGCCCAGGAGACCCTACCATCCCATGGAATAATGTACCCACAGAATATCTGGAAGCCTCAAAGATCATACAGGCACAGGCTGGCAGGAAAAGGCTTTCCCTCTGTAGTTTTTATGGGCCTATAATGCACCAAAGGTTCTGAAGGTCACCAGAGCTGCTGCAGTTGTTCCCACAGAGGCTATCCCCAGATGCCTACAACCTCTCCCCTCCCATCAATGTAGAGTTCAAATTGCAAAAACCCTCAGCGTGCTCACTACAATACAAACTTTACAAGCAATTCAAGTATTTAAGTTGTGTTTCCATACCACTGCAAGAATCGACCAAGCCAATGGAATTTTTTACCCAAAGACACTACAATGAAACTGCAAGTGGGTGTATTCCCCCTTAGCATGCACAAGGTTAGTACTTACATACCTATTGGAAATAGATACGCACCCTACCTTACATTATGCGATGCAAAGGGAATAGCAAGGAAGGCTCTGCAAGCACAGTGGTTTCCTTGCATCTACCACGACCGTAAATGAGGGAGCAAGCTGCAAAAAACAGGACTAGTAGAGGAAAACAATATGGCCAAGGAAAAGACCTGCAGAGAGTGAGATGTTTTCTATGCTGCAACAGTAAGCTTTTATTCTGTCTTCATCCCGTGCTCTCCTATCTTCACATACCAAGCTGCACACACCTGGCATTTCAGAAAGCTTGGAACACAGGATAGCACAAAGTCAGGGCTTTCTCAATGAAGCACGTGAATGTTTAGAACAAACGTATATGCTTATTTTACCTATTTCCCATTTTTTCTAAATGAGGGACTGACAGATGCTGCCCTCTGTGCCTGCACATGGCCTGGCTGTTATGACCAGGACAGCGACTGTTGTCTTTGCCACTGCTGGTGGTAGCACCCACACAAACAGAATTGAGAACATCTATACACAGGCAGCTGCCTCGGTAATGTTCATACGTTATATATAAGTACCATGTGCAAAAAAGCACAGGTTTATAAAGATGCATATGATTTAGGGTTTTGTGTTCTTAGTTTACTTAGAGGAAACTCTTGTTAATAACAATGGGCAGACTAACCAAAAGGAGTGCGCACTGATTATACAAAATATTCACTTGTGCAGTCATATGTGCAAGAGGTATCATGCTATTTTCATTCAGTATCTGTAAATCTAACAATATCCTGAAGAAAAATAATCCAAAAGGTACAAAGAAAGACGCACAATGATAGATTTTAGATAGATATACCACTTAGAGTTCTAGGTCTACCCTGTAGTTAAGTATGTCATTTAAGGAGGTATAAATTCAAATCACAGAAAAGTTAAGGTGGGAATATCATCTAGTGCAACCTGCTCTGCTCAAAACAGGGCCAACTTCAAAATCAGATCTAGCCTCAAAGCTGGAATTGGCTGTTGTCATCAGCTACTTTGCTGTTGAAATCAAATTCTGCAATATGACCTTTGGGTTCTTGTATTTTAATCCCATCCCCTCCAGATTAATAACGCTATTTAACCTCTTGTAGCTGGTAATTTTTGCAGATGTTGGAAAACAACAATTTACCATGTTCCAAAAGTGCAGGTTTGGTTGCTTTGAAAAGGACCAGTGAACTGAGGCTCATGAATGTCAATAAATCACACACCTAGTAATTAAAGTGAACACCACAAATGTTGGCAAAAAAAGAACTTCATATTTAGGATGTGACAGAATTAAGGTTTCAAGTACAACCTCTCTTGCATATGCATTATGCTACAAATTCCTTAATTATATAGTCACTTTCTGCTCTTTTCCATGCAGTCGACAGAATCAACCATACTCATGCAGTGAGCAACTTTCAAGTTGTGCTCTCTTCACTTGTGTGAAATATGCTTTAGTTACGAAACTTCCACAAATCTTACTTACTCTGAGGACAGCACGATCAGCTTGCTCACATACTTTCAACACCACTCAGTATAGCAGTATCTCATCACTTTGAAAGACATGTGTGAATTACTATCTTCAAAACACAAGTGAGCTAAAGGGTCCATTTTACAGACTGGGAGACAAGCAAGGCAACATTGCCATCAAAGGCTTTACCTAAATTTGTTTTTCTGACATAACACATTGAAAAACCCAAAGAACTTCTCATTTTATAGATAATTCTGTAATATACAGAGGTATACACATATACTTAGGCACAAAGTTACCCATGCACTGAAGTCAAAGGGACACATGCTTGGCATGCAGTTAAGAGTGTTCAGTACTCAAGAACAGCAGGTTTTAAATCTGGAAGCGAGGGCCCATAAAACCAAGCAGGTAGTTAGTCATCATGCAAAGGGTAGTGTACATCAGTTGCCCAGAATTGCTCTGTATAGTAATGAACCTATATAAGGCGGCCACATAAAGCTACCCAGGCAATTCAAAATCTGGCATTCCCAACTGTTCTTTGGAGTGTGACTTCAGTAAATATTGCCATCAGGGAGGTTCAGAGAGATACTTCCTTAGCCTTCTTAGAAAAAAAACAATTAAAAATGAGCCTATTTCTCCATGTGTCATTATACTGTTATGAACATAAAACAGGACTGGAAATTCTAAGGCTGCCATAGAGACATCTTTCCTCTGAACACTGAACAGCTGTAGTCTAGTGGTAGATCAACCTCATTAAACCCACAAGCTTAAGACGAAGGCCACAGGCCTCCAAGAGGAGGGTATTGATGAAGTTGTCAGAAACAATCCATCTGTGGAAGGTGACTCCCTGTCCCCTTGCTGTCTGCCCATTCCCTGGTGGGTGAAGGCTGGCATAGACATTCCCCATGGTGCTGCAAGCAACTGGAAAGCATCCTGCTAGCCCAGGGCGCCTGGCTCACTTCCCCACACTGGAAATCCAGATGACCCCACAACCCTTGTGCCAGCCATTTGCTGCTGCCAGACATGAGGCAGGTCTGTACTGGTAACTGATTCTACCACAGCTGTTACTCTGCATCCAGGCCCACTCCACCATGTGCCTCTTCACCTCCCAGACCAGGTGCCTTGCCCAGCTAGTCCAAACACCCTGTCAGTCTCTTGCTCATCTTCCTACTTTGCCTGCCCAGCCATCTTCTGTCAACCTCTGACTCAGCCTCTTGGCTATTGTCTCCCAAGCTTTGCACCCCTAACACATTTTCTTGTCTTCATGTCAAGTGGCCAGTCTCAGCCACCTCCTTGTTGTCTCCTGAGCACCCCATCACCACTTGTCATCCCTACTTTCAGCCTTCCCCTCAATACACTCACTTTTTTGGACCCAATTCTCTCCATCCTTCCCAACTCACATTCACAAGTCAAGACAAAGTTGCCTCAACACTTCCCAGATGCACGAACAGTCCTGACAGCAGAGGACTTGGAGTCTCTTTTTAGTTCAGGCTCTGTTCAGATTCACACCCAGCAAAAAGCAGCCCTGTGTAATAACTGCAGGAATAGTTCACCTTGGTTGTAAGGCAGAACTGTAGCAAACTATGCATGCATGTAGCAAACAACCAGAATTTGAGCTAAGATCGCAAATGAATTCATCAGCAATACTGCAAAAGGCTTATAACCTTGCCAAATTTGAAAACAAAATGTATTAACTCTAAATGACAATCACATTGGTGCTTGCAGCTAAACACAGATACAGTGTAAGTTTTATACGTAAATGCAAAATAATGGACTGTGCATTCCACATTAAGGGTCTTTGCATGTCTCCCCCCATTATACAAATCATCTTCTCCCTCAAATCCAGGTCTTCTATGTACCCACTTTATTTCACATGACTTTGCTTATAAACAGAACTCTGATATTTTTTCTGAGGACAATTATCTCACCCCTTAAAATAAACAAAAGAGAAATTTCAGATTGAGGGATGGCTGCACAAGGCTTGAAGAACAAACTTTACGTGTTCTTTAACATTTATCAAGTATATCACTGTACTAATCCACAGTGCTCTTACTTCAACAGTTATGCTCTTCTATCTCTCTTCTTTTTGATGATCACAGTCTCATTAACCAGTTACAGAGATATGTTTCTAAAAGATGAATGTATTTCTCACAAAGGATCCCATATTAATGATTTATGACTGCCACTCTTCAACAAGACTGCTTGCCATGTCTAAAATCTAAAATTTACTTTCTTCTCCTATCAGTGGTTTTGTTTGTTCTTCATATGTTTGAAAAAAGCTTCCCTCTACTCCAAAGTTATTTCTCGATTACCTGTATACCTTGCACTTCCACCACATCATTGGTCAATTGGTATTCTCTTTATCCAGACACCTGCTGTCATACTACTCATACAAAGAAAATTGTCAGGCCCACAGCAACATGCCTCACAAGCTTTCCCAACCTCCCCCTCACAATTTATTTTTTTCCTTCTTTTGATGATCACTTTCATAACTCCAGCTTTCATGTTTGTTCATACAGAACATTAGCACTTCTCAGCTACCCTGCTAACAAGCATTAGGAGCTGAGCTTTCCTACGCTAGCTTAAAAGAGAGTAGCTACCAGCCACCCTGAAGAATGCTGCAGTATCGCAGTCGCTGCATGAGAATAATTTCAAAAGCAGGAACAAAGCAAGATGTAGGCTCAACTGAAAAAAGAATCAAAGACTTAAATTATACCAGTGTTATACAATGGGGTAACCTTCAGGAGATTAATCTCCAAAATATAATTCAGAACAACTCTGATACCTTCAAAAGCATTTAAGAAATAATTTTTAAACAGAGAAATTAAAAAAAAGAGAGAGAGAACATTAAACATGGACTTATGGAAATCAGTCAGGACACAACACACCAGACCCGTCCTCCTACAGTCTACATCTCCCAATGGATTAATGTCCTGGTTTCAGCTGGGATAGAGTTAACTGTCTTCCTAGTAACTGGTACAGTACTATGTTTTTGAGTTAGATATGAGAAGAATGTTGATAACACACTGATGTTTTCAGTTGTTGTTAAGCAGTGTTTAGACTAAGCCAAGGATTTTCCAGCTTCTCATGCCCAGCCAGTGAGAAAGCTGGAGGGGCACAAGAAGTTGGGAGGGGACACAGCCAGGGCACCTGACCCAAACTGGCCAACGGTGTATTCCATACCACGGGACGTCATGTCTAGTATAGAAACTGGGGGGAGTGGGGGCGGGGCAATTGCCACTCAGGGACTAACTGGGCATTGGTCAGCGAGTGGTGAGCGATTGCATTGTGCATCACTTGTATATTCCAATTCTTTTACCATTATTATTATTATTGTCATTTTATTAGTGTTATTATTATCATTCTTAGTTTCTTCCTTTCTGTCCTGTTAAACTGCTCTTATCTCAAGCTACGAGTTTTACTTTTTTCCCCCCCAACTCTCTCCCCCATCCCATGGGGTGGGGGGGAAGTGAGTGAGCGGCTGCGTGGTGCTTAGTTGCTGGCTGGGGTTAAACCACGACAATTACCAAAAAAAAAAAATCACACTCAAAAAACAAAGAGAAAATCCACAGAAAGGTAGCATTTCTGCATGTCTGCCGCTCAGTTATGGACAATGGTATTGCACCTCTACGACTTCTTCCATTTATCCTGAAGTGTCAAAGAAAATGTCTGTAGAACTTTATTCTCGGTCTACTCGGGGAATCCTTTTATTCATCTGATTTCCTTTATTCATCCATAAGCTGCAACATGATTGACATCTTTTCCATCAGAATTGTACGGCAGCATGACAAGCTAATTATTACATAAAAGATGATACACGTTACCTCTCCAGGTCAAGCTACAATCCCCTATTTGGATGTCATTTTTAAAATTACAAGCTTTAATTAGTCGTGAATCATCCTAGTCCAGACACTATGCTCTTCAGTTTCAAAGAAGGCTTCCTGAAAATGAAGGTTTTGCTACTTCGATGTAGGTTTTGGTGAATGCTGCCAGTACTGATAACGAAGACTGGTAACCCTTCTTCTGCAGCAGGTGAACCTACTTCTTTTACTTTTTTGGGGCTCTCCAGAAACGAAAGTGATAAAAGGACCTGCCTTCTTAAACCAAGTTTTATAGTTTGGTTTCATAGTTTAAGCTGGCTGGAATTAGTTGTCTTTTGCCCCACAGCTAACTTTCTATGCCACAGATTGATTTCTTGCCAAAAACACATTCATATCCGATAACAACAACAAAACAAGGGAGGAGGCACATTAAAGCAAGCAAATGCATTCATACATTCAGAATGCAGTCGGAGGCAGGAGACAATTAGAGAAGGAAATTCAGAGTATAAGGCATTTCCTGAGGATTAATGAGTGGGTGGTAGCGTTTGATAGTCAAGGGCAGGATGGGTTCTGCAACCAACACAATTCATTAATCCCCCAGGCAACATAAACCGGGATTCTGCTAATTTTTTTTTTTCCTTTTTTCTGCACTCATTATTTTCCTTAGCATTTAATTAAAATTTCCATTTACTCTGATGCCATTGTTCCTTCAGAGCCCAATGCTGTCTTTATGTCTGAACAGTGCTACTATGGTAAATGACATCTATAAAATTATGGAATTAATACCTGGTGCAAAAGGCCAGATAACTTTTCAAGTTTAAAAAAGTTCTTCTAATCTTCTCTTAAAGACTAAAAATGTTCTCTGCCTTAGGAACAGAAAGGGCTCAGCAAATGTGATCCTTTCCTCTAATTTACAAGCTGCTTGATGGCCTCCATTATCCTAGTGGTAGCAGACAAAGAAAGAATCAAGTATGGGAGAGACCAAATGATCTTTAAGCTGCCTTTCAGCTTCTTAGGAAGCCACATACACTAATGCATTACTTATCATGTCCCAAACAAGCAGCCATCCCCTTCATCATAACTCCATACTAACCTGTGACTGGTGCATCTATGTCCAGCAAGTTTTTTTCCTGGCGGAGAATTGAAGCTCCCTCAGTTATTATTCTCAAAGCAACACTCTCTTCCAGTCTTCCTTCTTTCATAAGGTGTGCCTTTAAGATATCCACACGAGGTTTTCCATCATTATCAAACACTTCCTTAGCTGTGAGCCGGTGACTTGGAGGAAATGGGACAGCTGAGTGGAAAAAAACAAAAATACCTGGTCACTTTTTACTGCAAAGCCTCTATTACTGATAATGACACATTTCAAAAGACGTCTCTGCTGCAAAACAGCGTTGACATGAATTTTCTACTGCTTCTTATAATTTGTGGTTTAAATTCTACATACATTATCAAAGATACCATTAAAGAGCATGTATTCCATGGGCTACTTTATTCACGTGCGCAAGAACCACTAATTAATGCTTATAAAAAACTGAGAGGAAGATTTAGGCCATATTTACAGGTAGATATGTTCAAACAAGCCCCCCAAAAGGCATGGAAATATCAGGGGAAAAAAGGGAATGAAGCTTAAACTGCTCTAGTAGCACTAGAGAACATTGATATAATGCTCTTCCCTTAAGAGCATAAAATGTACAAACAAGTGCAATATTTAACTTCCGTGCATGGACATGCATAGATACACTCCAATTAAAATGCTAAAATCCAAGACAGACCTGTCTCTAACGACTTGGGGTAGGGAGATGGAATATATCTTCCCAGCAGAAGTAATAGTTAGCTACGCAAGATAGATTCAAAGCCCATCAAAGCATGCCTAAGTGCCAAACAGAGCACTCCAGCAAAAGCAGGGCAGAGGATGTATCAGACTGATGTTGGAAAATCGGTGGGTTGCCCTAGCAACATGGCAGTGACTAGCGAGCTGCGTACTGCCATCACGTAAGGTCTGAGGCATATAGCAAACTTCAGACACTCCTGCTCTGGCTCTCCTAGAGCCAGCTGGAGCGAGAAGGCTCAGAGGTGATGCTCTCAGCTGCCAGGATGACGCTGGAGCGTTATCCCAGCTTAACCCCTTTTCCCTTGCAGTTCAATCGGAGTGGCATCAGGCACCGTCTGCCTCTCCAGCCACAGGGTAATTATACTGATCCCTGCCACAGCTGCAGGAGGGTCAGGTTATTTGGGAGCTCTGAGCAGGGAGAAGAGGTGGCCGCAGGGCTGGTCTCAGCTGGCTGCATCTGCAGTGCAACCCTGTCCCTGCCAAAGGGTCTTGTCTCCCACCAAGTGTCTTACTGGCAGCTCTGCCACATCATGAGACACGAAACCCTAATGCAGCAGATCAATGTATCTGTTAGCTTCAATTTTCTTCTCATTTCACAACCAGTGTACATCAGAAACAGACCACAAATCACACACATCATTTAAAGCCCAAGCCAAGAACTCTTCACTTACACTACCAGAAGTAACAGAGCAGATAATAAACTATTTCACTTTGTGCAGTTATTTTCCACTGATATTTTAAACACAAACATCTTCAGAAAATTGGGGGGGGGGGGGGGCCACTTTTTTTGTCCTTTTTGCTGCCCCAGCTCCAGCAGTCCATTCACTGAAGTAGTCTGGTGGGGACTAATGAATGTAGGTCTTTGTAAAACACTGAAGCCCGACTGCTCTCAGACTTCAATGTGGGACAAGAGGAGAAGGTGAAAGTTTATGACGTCCCTGACAACACCAGGATTCTCCTGAAGCAATGACACCTACAACCAACAATGAAGTTAAAGTACAGCCCTCAGCTCTGGAAAACCCTGCCACAGATCCGTGATGATCTCACTCAATTGACAAGAACTCCTAGATTGCTATAGTTTATGTTTTGAATAGTACTTCTATGATAAGAGGTAGGCTGTTAAAGACCAAAACCCCACCCCACTTTTTGCAGCTACTGCAGTTAAGTCTATCCCATGAAACTCGCAAAAATGAGATTATACGCTTTGTCAATCTTTCACTTCTATCTGCAGCAGACCCTCAAAAGCAAGGCAACTGTATCACAGAAACATAGACTCAGAATGCTTTGGGTTGGAAGGGACCTTAAAGGTCATCCAGTTCTGACCCCCCCCACCATGGGCAGGGACACCTTCCACTAGACCAGGTTGCTCAAAGCCCCATCCCACCTGGCCTGGAACACTTCCAGGGAGGGGGCATCCACACCTTCTCTGGGCAACCTGTTCCAGTGCCTCACCACCCTCACAGTGAAGAAATTCTTCCTTACATCTAATCTAAATCTACCCTCTTTCAGTTTAAAGCCATTAGCCCTTGTCCTATCACTACATGCCCTTGTAAAATGTCCCTCTCCAGCTTTCTTGTAGGCCCCCTTTAGGTACTGGAAGGCTGCTGTAAGGTCTGGAGCCTTCTCTTCTCCAGGCTGAACAACCCCAACTCTCTCAGCCTGTCTTCACAGGAGAGGTGCTCCAGCCCTCTGATCATCTTCATGGCCATCCTCTGGACTCAATTCAACAGGTCCATGTCCTTCATATGTTGGGGGCCCCAGACCTGAATGCAGTACTCCAGGTGGGGTCTCACGAGAGTGGAGTAGAGGGGCAGAATTACCTCCCTCGACCTGCTGGTCACGCTTCTTTTGATGCAGCCCAGGATATGGTTGGCCTTCTGGGCTGTGAATGCACATTGTCACATGATGTTGAGCTTCTCATCAACCAACACCCCCAAGTCCTTCTCCTCAGGGCTGCTCTCAATCCATTCTCCACCCAGCCTGTATTTGTGCTTGGGATTGCCCCGACCCATGTGCAGGACCTTGCACTTGGCCTTGTTGAACTTCATGAGGTTCGCACAGGCCCACCTCTCAAGCCTGTCAAGGTCCCTCTGGATGGCATCCCTTCCCTCCAGTGTGTCGACTGCAACACACAGCTTGGTGTTATTGGCAAACT
>NW_010972576.1:12507670-12526089 GCF_000737465.1 Haliaeetus leucocephalus
AGTGGTCCATCTGTCAAGTCCATGTCTCTCCAATTTAGAGACAAGGATCTCATGTGGGACAGTGTCAAATGCTTTGCACAAGTCCAGGTAGGTGACATCAGTTGCTCTTCCCTTACACACCAACGCTGTAACCCTGTTGTAGAAGGCCACCAAATTTGTCAGGCATGGTGTGCCCTTAGTGAAGCCATGTTGGCTGTCACCAATCACCTCCTTATTTTCCATGTGCCTTAGCATAGTTTCCAGGAGGATCTGCTCCATGATCTTGCTGGGCACAGAGGTGACACTGAGTAGTTCCCCAAGTCTTCCTTTTTTCCCTTTTTAAAAATGGGGGTTATGTTTCCCCTTTTCCAGCCTGTGGGAACTTCCCCAGACTGCCATGACTTCTCAATATGATGGATAGTGGCTTAGCCACTTCAGCCACCAGTTCCCTCACGACCTGTGGATGCATCTCATCAGGTCCCATGGACTTGTGCACATTCAGGTTCCTTAGATCCTCAAACCTGATCTTCTCCTATGGTGGGCGGGTCTTCATTCTCCCACTCCCTGCCTTTGCCTTCTACAACCTGGGCGGTGTGGGTGCAGCACTTGCCAGTGAAGACTGAGGCAAAAACATCATTGAGTACTTCAGCCTTCTCCATGTCCCAGGTAACCAGGTCTCCCATTTCCTTCCAGAGAGGGCCCACATTTTCCCTAGCCTTCCTTTTGTCACCAACGTACCTATAGAAGCTTTTCTTGTTGCCATTGATGTCTCTGGCCAGGTTAAATTCTATCAGGGCTTTAGCCTTCCTAACCTGATCCCTGGCTGCTCGGACAATTTCTCTGTATTCATCCCAGGCTACCTGTCCTTGCTTCCACCCTCTGTAGGCTTCCTTTCTGTGTTTGAGTTTGTCCAGGATCTCCGTGTTCATCCATGCAGGCCTCCTGGTGGTTTTGCCTGACTTCCTCTTTGTTGGCATGCATTGCTCCTGAGCTTGGAGGAGGTGACCCTGGAATATTAACCAGCTTGCTTGGGCCCCTCTTCCCTCCAGGGCTTTATCCCATGGTACTCTACTAAGCAGAAGAGGCCAAAGTCTGCTCTCCTGAAGTCCAGGGTAGTGAGCTTGCTATGCGCCCTCCCTGCTGCCCTAAGGATCTTGAACTCCACCATTTCATGGTCACTGCAGCCAAGGCTGCCCTTGAGCTTCACATTCCCCACCAGCCCCTTCTTGTTGGGGAGAACAAGGTCCAACATAGCACCTCTTCTATCACATGGAGAGGGAAGTTATCATCAGCGCATTCCAGCAACCTCCTGGATTGCTTATGCCCTGCTGGGTTGTCTCTCCAACAGATATTGGGGTGGTTGAAGTCCTCCATGAGGTCCAGGGCTTGTGAACGTAAGGCTGCTCCTATCTGTCTAAAGAGGGCCTCATCCGCTCAATCTTCCTGGTCGAGTGGCTTGTAGCAGACCCTCCCCTATAATGTCACCTGTCCCTGCCCTCCCTTTAATCCTGACCCATAAGCTCTTGGTCAGCTCCTCGTCCCTCCCCAGGCAGATACATGAGCCGTTAACAATTCATTATGCAACACAGAAAAAGAATCAACATTGCACAAAAAAGGGAGGTGAATGAGAACTCAGCAGTTCTCCAAGCTTCCATCCTTCTTCTGAAAAAAACAAACAAACAAACAAAAACCCAAACCCCCCCCCCCCCGCCAAGCCCCCCAACCAACTATGAAAAAAAAACCCATGAAAACAACCCAGAAGGCTAGCTAGTCCTAATGGTCCTGCATTTTCTGCAGGGAGGAAGGAGGAGAGGGAAAAATTGTTACTAATCTCCAATGAGTTTGGCTGGAAGAAGCATGTACCATTAGTTTGCATTCCTTCGCAAGACAACCACCTCTGGTCTTCTGCAAAGCTATCACAGTGTAACAACCTATGCAGCATACTATTACTTTGAGGTAACTACCATATATGGATGTATGCTGAAAGGAAATTTTCACATTTATAAAGATAGAGCAAACCAGACAAGCAATCAAGCAAACAAAAGCTGTGAAATGTTACCTACTGATTAAGAGAAATATATGGCATAAACTGCAGCACTGTTGCTCTGCAGGCAGTTTTCTAAGAAACGTACCAGCGGCTAATTAAAGAAAAAAAGATACTGTTCCAATAGGAGATGATTAATGATTAATTAGCAAAAACATGAGCAACTGAATAGACCACAAATTGCATCTTCCATTATGAAAATATTAATTTTGTATGTACACATACACAGATCTTCCACAGAATAATGTAAGAAATGGTCATGTTCATGTGGAAGTCAGTTAAACATCATTCTTTACTGGTATCACCCACAAATGCCTGGATCAATCAAAATCCTTTTATAAACATAAACATAAACATCTAATTTCCATTGCTTTATATATAGCAATGTTACCATCTGAATACACAGGTATCCATCAGCTTCTCCATACCTGCTTTCTTTTCCCACTTTTTTTAAAACTATGCTATTAGCGCTTGCAACAAATGACTCTTTCTCTCCCAGTGGTTTTGCCTTTATCAGAAATAAAACCAAGAGCCTCATCAGACAGCAGCTGTGCACACAGCATACACAACAGGGAAGAGCACGGAGCTGGGAGAGGAGCCCACCAGGGAGAGGCAGGAGGAGGAAGGAGTGGCGGATTGAACTGCCGGCACCGAGCTTCTCGCCACGGCACAGGCTCAGGGGACCTTTTTGTAAAAAGAGGTGGGAATCTGTATTAAGCAAAGGTCATAAAAAAGGGAGAGGCAATAAAATTTGTGTGTACATACCAGGTGTATTTTTAGGAAGTTTAGTGACAAATCCCACTGCAAGACCACCACAGAAGAAAATCATGCATGTTTATCCACACCCTATAAAACTTAAAACCCGGACGGGTTTCTACCTCTGTTTACATTTATTTCTTTGTATTAGCATTAAAAAAAAACCAAACCAACTATTCACTATGTGAAATACTACCCTGGTGGTTTGGTAATAAAACACAGACCACAACAAAAAGAAAAGAAACAAAGTTTTTAACCCTTTACCTCAGCCTGTCAGTAGCATCCTCCCGAGATCTGAAAACACAAGAAAATACTCTTTAACCACTTACTGGTTTGGTTTTTTTTTTCCTCTTGTGCTTTCAGGTCTCTTGAGCATGTTCCAGCAAATGGAGAAAAAGATCAACCTGCTATTTTATTGTTCTTGCAGGTTCCTGCAAAACCCATCTTACCATTAACACAGCCACTGCAAAGGTCAGACACATCGTTACTGTTTCTCTCAAATATTAAGCAGCCTCTCTAGAACAAATAAATAAACCATAAAGAGCTGTGCTTAATTAGAGTGGACCATGTGTGCATACATAAATAAAATACAAGCATGCGGCAAAGCAAGCATTATTTTGTTTATATATTATTAATTTTAAAATGAAGCTGTACACTGAATTAATACTGTCAGAGGAGGCTGCCCATAAGAAAAAATGCCTTTCATCAATATTCAAGTTCCTTGCAAATTATCTCCCTCTGTAATTCTTGTCCTGTAATTTCATATCACTTATGCTGCATGTCTGTATATAACTGTTTGTAGCACACCATACTTTTATGAAAAATAAATGCTTTCCTCTTCATTTGTAGGGAAAACACAACATTAACTATCATTATCTCAATAACTCAATGCATTGCATTTGTCTGATGGCAATTTGCAATTCTGCATTTTAAGAAACATTTGCACTATAGCAGTGGCTAGAGCACAAGTTATTAAACCGGTCGATGCTTACTCTACACATGCAAAAAAAAGTCAGGTCACTCTGCAGCTTTATTTTTTTACATCTACTTATTCATAACTTTCAGACTTGGTATACATAAAATTTTCCTGTCATCTTGGAAACTCCAACAAAACTGTATTTTTGAAAGTCAGGAACATTTTTAATAGCTAACTAACACTTTTTGCAGGCTGAGTTTGAAAATCTACCCCCATTTTACAATGTGGTTCAACACATGGCGTATTCTTGGGCATTCCTGCTGAACAAGAACAACATCCATACTGGAGTATTTACTATTTAATCAGAGTTCTGCATTTCTGTACCATGCCACATCTGACCAAAGCTACGGTCCAGTATATAAAGCAGCAGCCAAAGATCAACTTTTTTACCTAATGGCAATAGTTTAACACTACATAATTCTGAGCATGTTCCTGTACAGTTGCCTACAAATTTCTGGCTTACAGGGTTACTATGAACCAAAAGGGAAAGAACGGTGAATTTTTTTTTCAAGAATACTACTTACTTCAGGTGACAGACAGGAACAAGAGGATGAGTCACTGCCATCCACAGCTGCTAAGGGGAACAGAGCAAAACCTCCCAGGCAGCACAGCACTCACCAAAGTGGTGGGAAAGGGAAAGAGCGCTGCAAAAAATGCTCAGCCACCCAGGACATCAAGTTCTCACGTGACAAACATCCCCCTCTGCAGATTTCCTCAGGCGGCACATGGACGATGCCTTCACCTCCATGCACAAGTTATCTGGCGACAGATCCACCATTCAAACACAGTGGATCACTGGGATCTTTTTTTAACCTACACACTTTTTTCTTAGCAGGTAATTTTTAGGAGTAGCATACAGATGGGTGACTTATTTAGAAGACAAGATTTCTTTTCAATACAAAAATTTGTACTATAGCATTCATAATATGTGCAAGTTCTTATTTTTTTTGTCCACTTGAATTTTAGACAGGAAAATATGTCTCCATCTGGTAAAAAAAAAATCCAACTATTTATATGACAGCATAAGACTTAAACCAATATTTTCTCAGTGGAACTCATGTTCTGATGTTTTCTAACAAAAACTATCAGGTTTCATTTTACATTAGCTACTGTCATTAGAGTAGGCACGTGTGATGTAAAGCCTGCCTGGAAGCTACTCCTGACTCTGAAACATCACTGGAATTCACAATCCCTTTCTAAACGATCAAGCTTTCACCTCCCATTTTAAGACATAATGTATTTGAGAACTTTTTTTTTACTAAATCTGCTCACCGGATGGTGAAAGTGTTGGAAATTAAAATCTGGAAAATAAATCTACAATATAATAAGAAAGTATGAGGATTCCTATAGTAATTTAGCATTAATTTTTCCCCATGGCCAAGAAGTTCTTGCAGTGTAATCAGAAGTGCTCACACCTGTATTTGTTTAAAGACATAATTAAATCAATGTCACTCAAGAAGAAGGTATGTTGCTTCACAGGAAGCTAAGGGTTCCACTGGGCAAGGTAGTCAATACTGCATAAAGAAACAGTCCATCAAAAAGAAGGTGCTGTTGCATGAAGTCACCTTAGAATAACAGCACCTGTAAACTAAATCAGGAGCAGACAAGAGGGTCATTCCTCAACAAAGCCCACATATACTAAATTTAGAGAGAAAATAGAAAGGAATTCCTTTGACAGATATCTCAGCTGGCAGCATGGAAAACAGGCCACTTGAGAAGAGGCAATAACATCCATGACCCAGAAATAACCATTATCAGTAGACTTGCCAGTCAGTTGTGGTAAAAATGGTCAGTATTTACCCAAGATCACTGACTCCTCTTCATGTAACGTGGGGGGGAGGAGCATCTTGCTCAAAGAATGGTTGGGGGCAACAAAATCCACCACAACAGGGCTGTTTAATTGCTGTTGAAGCCATTAACTAATTCTAGTCCTTGGTGCATTACAGGTTGGCAAGGAAACTGCTTCACAGAAGACTGAGATGAGCCTTGCTACCATAATTTCTTGATATATGAAGGCTCAAAATAAAAAAATAAAAAAGAAAATAACAAAAGACACTTCACCGAATATCCCAGCTCTGATAACTATTTTTGATATCTTCTGACATTTCAATCATAACTGGAGAACACAACAGCAAAGACAGAACTGCATTAGAGAAGCTCACCTAACTTTGGACAGAAGCTACGCTAGGAAAGCGTTTGTAAAATGAAGGGCTATGTCAACCATGTATTGTCCCCAACATATTGCCAAGTTTTTTCCAGATGCTAAGGCACTTGATGCGGCCTTCTAATCAGTACGCTTCTCCCCTTCACTTCTCACATGAAATGTCCCACCCTAAGCCAACCCATTCAAGCACACTGCAAGCAGTCCTCATGTAGCATAACTCTGTGATACCTAAGGGAATCCAATTCTTCAGACAAAACACTTCTGCAGGATTTGAGCCTCAAACTTGCAAAGGAAAGATTAAATCTACCCCCTTGCAGCACCTTGTTACTTCATAGGAGAAGACTGCAACCAACCAGTTGTGAAGCTGGCTCTGCACTTTGTGCCAGGAGCCATTTCATTACCTCTCAACGATGCGGATATGTTTTTGATGGATTATCTTGCCTAAACTATGAGCATACAGGGATCTTTGTGCAAACAGATGAGTTGCACAGCAGAGAGGAAGGGCACTGAAAGTGACCATTAACTTGGAACAACAGAATGAGGCTGAAATCCTGTCATTTCTGTTGAATTACCCAGCTGAGGTGGAGCGGGTTGACCCTAGCTGGACACCAGGTGCCCACCAAAGCTGCTCTATCACTCCACCTCCTCAGCTGGACAGGGCAGAGAAACTATAACAACAAAAGGCTCGTGGGTCGAGTTAAGGACAGGGTGATCACTCAGCAATTACTGTCACGGGCAAAACAGACTCAACTTGGGGAAATTAGTTTAATTTATTACAACTCAAAATCAGAGTACGATAATGAGAAAATAAAATCTAAAACTTAAAACACCTTCCCCCCACCCCTCCCTTCTTCCAGGGCTTAACTTTACTCCCAATTTTCTCTACCTCCTCCCTCCTCAGCAGCACAGGGGGACAGGGAATGGGGGTTGGGGTCAGTTCATCACACCTTGTCTCTGCTGCTCCTTCCTCCTCAGGGGCAGGACTCCTCACAGCCTTCCCCTGCTCCAGCATGGGGTCCCTCCCACAGGAGACAGTCCTCCATGAACTTCTCCAGCGTGGGTGCCTTCCATGGGTGCAGTCCTTCAGGCACAGACTGCTCCAGCACGGGCTTCCTACAGGGTCACAGCCTCCTTCAGGCATCCACCTGCTCTGGCGTGGGGTCCTCCATGGGCTGCACGTGGATATCTGCTCCACTGTTAACCTCTATGGGCTGCAGGGGGACAATCTGCCTCACCATGGTCTTCACCACGGGCTGCAAGGGAATCTCTGCTCTGGTGCTACCACCATCGCTGATGGGCTCGGCCTTGGCCAGCAGTGGGTCCGACTTGGAACTGGCTGGCATTGGCTCTGTCGGACCTAGGGGAAGCTTCTAGCAGCTTCTCACAGAATCCACCCCTGTAGCCCCCCGGCTACCAAAACCTTGCCATGCAAACCCAATACATGAGGTAAGAGAGTATTTCAGTGTCCTCAAATCTGAAATCCTAACAGTGGCTTTTCAACAAAGTTACTTGTTCTCAGAGGATTAAAGGTCACAGTATTACCCCTTCCCACCACTTCAGGAATTGCTATGGTCTTTTCATGACATTAGTGGCCTTCTCCAGACTATATAGTACCTAACAATAAGAAAAGTATATAGCAACATCTTTCTTCAACTCTTTAAAAGAACATAACCAATCTCCTCATAAACTCAGGTCAAATTATACTTGAAAAGAACAACCATAAGTAGGTATGCCACCTTAAGTCACCACACACACACACAAAACAATCCATTAAAGAAACAAAAAACCACCCACCAATATAGGATTTTATGTTCTTTATATTCACCACAGGAAACCTTAAAAATCCTAAAGAAGAATTTACATAAAGAAGTTCTTCAGAAGCATTAGAGCAGTAACACATTACTCTGGGCTCAAATGAAGAATGATAAAACACAGAAAGGCCTGGATAAACACACAATATTCCCTTGGTGGTTTGATTTTCGTCTGGTGAATTGATTGACATGTACCCATCCAAACCGCTCTGAACACTTTTATAATAAACTGAAGTATTGATATCATTAACACACATAAATTTGGATTACTGTAACCTGCTAAATCTAACTCTAATCTTAAATCATTATCAAACAATGAGCAATAAAAATGTTTTTCAGTTTCTCAAAAATATCTGAAAAAAATGATGACATCAAAACTCTTAGAGGAGAACATTTACAAGCAACAGACACATCAGAGAGCATACCCTGAGAACTTAGTAAGAGGTACAGGTTGGAAAGCGGAAGGGAAGGAGGTACACTTTAAAAGAGTTGCATGAAAGAAAAGCCTCATAATTCAAAGAAATGGGTCTGTCTGAAATACCAAATTGTAGGATATGTGGTTATTTACTAACAGCATTCCCAGAGTATCTTTTGGGCAACTACTGGAATATAAGCAAACAAATCCTTCCAGTCTTATAGAGCACAAAGCAACGTGCATCTCTATAAAATATTACAAAAATATAACCTTTCCCTGTGTTTGAGGTCATATGCAAGTATCTTCGATATTTATTATCCTCACCTGTCCACAGTTTATGGATAAAAAAACAACTACAAAATAAAATAGAGAGGAAAAATTCAGTCTAACAAGAACATTCCCAGTTAGAACCAACACATACAGTTAAAACTGGAAAATGTGATCGTAGCTTCCTGGCCTCAACAGCAAAGTTTGTTTTTCTGCTTTGTGTGTTACACCCACGTTTTTCCATAGGCCTCCAACTGCATACTGTTGAGCTTTGTTTTTATTAGCTTTTGGAACACAGAACAATAATTATCCAGAGTTTAAATTCCTTTATAGGAACAATTCATTTGGAGAAAATAAAGTCAGGGAAAAAAACCCCTTGTAACAATGGAAAATACCAAAGGTCTTCCAAGACTTAGATAAGGAATCAGGCACATTCCTCCATCCCCCAAAATACTTGAGTGATGGATGATTTCTTTTCTACAGTAAGACTTCACTATTGTTCCTAATTGTAAGCAATTAGGAAGTGATCGCATGTGAAATTATTTCAATCTACTGGGAAAAAAATAATCAATTCTAGGACCTGAATAACCTTCAGGTGTCAATCCAGATTTATGGCACCATTTTCTTCTGACTTTCTCGTTCAACCTACTTCAGTCTCAGTTGACAGTACCAAATTTCAGTCTCTTATCTCTCAACATAGCTACAAGGGGCACTGCAGACAATTCCTCACCTAGAAACTTAAGTCTTAGTTAAGACCTTCTCACACCTTTTGAGCATAAGAGGGTACCATTACCAAGTTTAGTCAGAAATCAGCTTAGCTTTGAGGTCCACCTCAAAGTCATCAGTGACATGCAAAAGGGCAGAAAAGCAAACATCCTTTCCTTTCTAAAGCTGCTCCATCAGGACAAGGTTTAAATACAACGAAGATTTAGCTTCCAAAAATTTACCACTATGCACAGTCTGGCATTAGTCACACAAATTTGTTAAAACAGTCCTAGAAGAAGAGATGAGGAAGTGCAGGTAAAGCAACCTTTATTTGCAGATACTCTATTTTCTAACATGACTTAAATGTTACATTATAGAAGTTGCTCTGCTTAAATGTCAGCCTGCAGAAGTTGCTTCCTGGAACAAGAAGCACCAGCTCACCTCTTGCTGCTACAAGAAAGTCAAGAAGCTATTCACCAGGCAGAGGAAATGGAAATTTCTGCTAGAGTTACAAAGCAATCCTTTTAAAAAAAAAAAACAACCTTACATTTCAAATTTAGGACATCTTGGCATCTAGCAATCAATACCTTGCCCAAAGAGCCTGCAGCCTACAGGGCAAAGACAAGGGGCTAGGGATGCTAACAGAGCTCAGTACTTTACTGCCTGTATCTTCTAGGCTCTAAGCTCCTAACACTGACCAAAGGACTTGCAAGTAGCATCTTTGAATTGTCTAAGGTTTATTTAAATTTTTTTTAAGAAAGCAAACCTTAGGGAAAACAAACAAACAAAAAACCCAAACACCCTACCTAAGCCGATAAATATCAGGATGTGAAGAACATTTAAAACATTAATGTCTAAACTATTCCATGTGAACTAAATCAAAAAATCATGCTGATCTGTAAATGTTAACCTGGTTTATTATTTAGCTGGTCATGAGACATGCAGTAAGTAGCAGATCTACACCAGCACTTCATAAATCAGTCCAAAAAGACCAAGGCTGTAAAAATTAAAGAGTAAAGCCTTACAAATATAAATACGTGTATGGACTAAGTAGGAGGACTGCAGCAGGAGCCAAATTAACCTTAAAAAGTAATTGAAAACAGCAGTTGATGGTTTGGGTTTTGTTCAGGTTTGGGTTTTTTTTACTCCCGAACAGCTTTGCTTGTTTTAGTAGCATTTTTGCCTTCAACAGAAGTTTTAAAACAGCATGCTTCTGCACAAGTGAATCTATACTGACTTATACTGGTTTATGTTGTATGAGAAACTGGCCAAGCTCTACACATATTAGTGTGAAAAACATCATTTCAGAATTACACTAAAACTGAATTCTGCTTGTTCAGCCATAATCAATAGACAGGAAACACAGGATAAGCATAAAAAAAATGCACCTGATTATGTAAGAAAACTAATTTGTGCCAGGCTACACCTATTACTGATCCAATAACAGCCCTTTCTTGTTTAGGGGTCAGGTCATATACCTGGAAAAACAGTAATATGAAAAGGCACTAGCCTTTTTTTTTTTTCCTCTGCAGTTTAACAGCAAGATACCAACAGTCTTCACACAGCATGGTTTGGCTTTGTCTAGATTAGGATTTAGGGACATTACACATCGTGTTACACAGAGTCATATTAAAACAAAACAAAACAAAAACTATCACAGTCTTTACTAAATACCAAAAGACAGTTTAAATGACTGCCTTCTCCTGGAACTGAACTTTAATCAATTCAGCACATGCTCAGCACCATTTGTTTCGTCTTGCCTGATATCGGAGATACTGCTTGCCAGTTCAAACTAATACCCCAGTTCAAACTAGAATATTTAATAGGAAATTCAGCCCTCCATTTCAGAAAGGCCGTGAGCAGAAGGCAAAGGGTACATAAGCCCTCCATGGGCCCAATAAGCAACGGTGCCTTTTGCTCCCCATGAAAAGAATTGAAACTCTTCCAGTACATTGTATGAACCAATTCCCAACAACGACTTGTTCTTCTTCCAACACACTCAAAGAACTAATTTTCTTGTGATGTTATTACAGTTCGCATAGATCAATACTAAAGATTATTGACCACATTCACCACCGTGCCATGCTGCTGTAATGCCATTAAACAAATGTTCTTTCTAATCCAGCATAACGGATCACACTGTGAGCTTTGAAACAGGGTTCAGCCTGCTCTCGATGTCTAAATAAAACTTACCAAACCAAACTCAGTGACGCTGGCATTAATGTGAAGTAACGTGGCTGTGAATCAGCCCTGGTATTTTTGTTCCGTTTTCATGGCTCGCGCCTACCGGTGCTTACACCATGGAGCATCCACATGGAAATTCTGCCTTGGATTCATCTCCAAAACACATTTATTTCCATCAGCTAACCTGGACTGCTGTAGAAAGTTGTTTTTATTTTAAAAATAACACATGCATGATTGAAAAAAGAAAAAAAAAAAAGGTAAGTTTTTGACAATTCCACCACTATGTACTTTAATAGCATTTTTTATTTTATTTTTTTTTAAACTGTTGTTCTGGGTTTTATCTGGGTATATGTGGCAGCAATAGAGTTTCAAAGCCCTCGGTATAAGCTTCTAGTCCTGTATTTAAAAGGATATTTAATCCAAATCCTCCCTTTATTTATTAAAGATGCTTTCATATTTTTGTAAACCATATCTTCCCTCAAATCTCAATTGCTGCGTAATAAATGTGTTGGATAAAAATAAATCTGTCTAAATTTACCATTTTGCTGATACTCTGTGAAACATCTTGTTCTTAAGCAGAACGCTGGAGTTTAAAAAAGGAGCTTTATGAGGCTATGAGAGAATCAGAGACCTGTGCTTTATTCCCAGGTCTGTTGTATGCAAGCAATTTAATCTTCACTTGCTGATGACTACACCCACAGAGAGACCTCAGCACTAGGGCACTAAGTTCTGTCATCCACCACCGTGTGTTTGGCATGGTGGTTCTGTGAAGGATGCCTGTGTGGAGAGCAGCACAGCACAACAGGACTTCCAGCACCCTTTCCAAAAAAAAACCAGCAAATGAGCACAGTTACCAGAGAGAAACCAAGAACAGAGGACTCTTCCATTTGCTAACAGCGAGGTGGAGGGAGGCCTGTTTGGTCACACCTCTTAGTACAGAACAGGTCACTATTATTTCAAACTGAGATCAAAAGAGACTTCAGTCAGCCAGAGCTCACTTCACTCAGTGAAGTAAGCTGTGGCTGAGAGACCTTAGCTCAATACCATCTCCTCTTCTCTTGGTGACAATCTCAGCTATAGACCTGTCCAAGCTGAGGTTTGGAGGTCCTCTCCCCAACCCTGACCAAGCCCCAGATACTTTTCCAAAGATGACCCAAAAGCCCTGGATCAGATGGGGGGAAAGGAAATGTGACACTGCAACCTAGGCAGATGCAGGCACCAGGGAAACTAAACTCATGCCTTCTGCTCCGAGGACAGCTTCCACATTTGACATTCGGTGGTCACTGGGAATAAAAAATGGCCTTATCTGTCCTAGAGTCAGGAATTTTGATGGCAGCATTCCTCTCCTGCATAAGCAATTTTTCTCTGGTCCTACGGAGTCTGAAAATTTTGTTATGCTAAGCAGCTCAGTTAAGTTATCAAGAAAAGCTGAGAAAAATGTCTTTTCCTCCAGGAAGGAATAATAGACTGTTAGTGGACCTCCACAAAAGGTGAGAAATTTTACTCCTCCTTGAACTGAAAAGTTTTAATTAACCTGGGATGCAGGTATGGCTACAAGATTAAGGGAGGAGAAGAATGGGGTGACAACTGTGCAAGTTACTGCTGCAGCATGGCAAGACTACAGTGTGCATGCATTTATAGAAGTTACTATTAATAATGAATGTTAGGACAAATAAAATTAAGATGTTTTCCACATAAGGAACAGTAAAAAACAAGAGTGGCAAAAAGGACTCAAGTGCTCTAGCAAAGATCCCAAGTCAGGTTTTCTGTGAGATTTATAGTTATACATAAAAGTAAGCACCATTAGTCATCAGAGAAGCCACAAATGCTATTTCTCATGGAAATAGAAAAACAGATCTAGTCACCAATGGATTGCAAATGATAAAACTAGCTAACACATTTTCACTGGTTCTTAATCTCTCCAGACCATTCACTCACTGTATTACCAAGAGATGAGCTTATCTGTAAGGTTCATCAGAATTTTTGATTAAATGAGCTTAGCAAGAAACAGGAATTTATCTATCTGAAATATCATTATACTGATATTACTGATCTAACTAACGTAGCTGGCCTGCTGCATTATTACCATAATGAAGCAAAGCAGCATAAGGCAAAGCAGGACCTAGAGAAGCAAGCTATAATCGCAACCTAGCGCCAAGACGACATCCAGCATATGCAATCCATGAACATGCCACTTAGTTTTTCTCTCAGAGAGAGTGCTGAGCTGTTCTGTTTTCTTAGATGTATTACTTAATTTCTGCGTATCATCTTGACTCAAGGAAACCAACTCTGACTTAAGTAGAACATGGGGTTGTTAGTGCTTTTATTCAAATACCAAGGGGCTAGTTCCTGCTACTGGGAAATGAAAGATGCATCTTTCCAAGGCTGCAGTTAACTTCTCACACTGAACAACGGGTTTGCATTAAGCTTATTATAAAGACCCACAGATAAAAGGCATACTTCACAACTCAAATGAGGGGGCATAAAGGGGCACGAGGCCAGAGAATTCACTGGTTCTTGCTTCATGCAGATTTACCCACCAGTGCAAGAGAGGCAGCAGGAAGTTAGAGAAGCTCGAGGGGAAAGAAAACTTCACAGCCTGAACAAGCAGTGGGAAAACAAGCAGGGAGGGAAAGAAAAAAAAAAAAGATGTAGAGAAAGGAGTTTGTGTGTTCAACACGTCCTGAAACAAATCTGTAGCCACACAGAGAAGACTTTCTCCTGTTTGATTCAGCTCTTTTTTATTTGTATGTACTCATGCAGTTTCAATAAAGCCTTAGAAAACAATAATCAACAAAATTATCCCTCACACACTTTTTATTCTCCTACACAAAACAATCTCCAAGACCTCTGGTGTACAGCTGGCTTCTAAAATCAAATGGAGTAAAAATACCAACATAAAACCTGGTAATTCCCAAGGCATCCAAAATTTAGAAATATTTAGGTTTTGGAATTGTCCCTTCTCTTACTCTGTTTTAATGGCAAACTTCTGATGTACCACATATTCAAAACCCCTGGCATGGCCTCACTGTGTTGTAAGCTTGACCTGTGATTTGATAATACACATGCAGCAAAAAATCTCTTGAGGCAATGCTGCATGCTGACTAACGCCCTGATGCAACCCCAACTAGGCTGAGTGAAAACATCACAGAAGGGGCAAAATACTTGCTACATCTCCCGGCTGAGCCTCCAGCAGGGATCCTGCAGATGCCTGGTATTTACTTGCAAGATGAGCACTTCAAACCATCTCCATCGAGGCTTGCTATGGTTCTCTCCTTGTTAAGAGGATGAACGTCTTTCAAAGTGGTTTGCTGCTCAGAAAAAGGGCAAAGCTCGCCTAGTTTTGACCATATGCAAGAACGACATTAAAAAAGGGTACATAATATCATTAACTGGAAGATGGAGTCAAAATATACGCCTTACTGACCTGAAAGGGGCGTGAAGATTTGCATAGCCAGTACCTCATCACCACTTCTTTGGATATGCTGTGACCAAGGCAACAGTTACTCCGGGAACAGTATAACAAAAGAAAGCACCTTTAAAATGCACAAAGGTATCCCAAACCAAGCAATTTGCCCTACACATTTTCAAAATCAAGAGGTTTTGGGGTTGGGTTTTTTTTAAATACCTTAAACTTTGCACAATTAAAAATAATTGAAAAAATTACGATTGTGCTTCTTGAAGTGATTTTTAACTTCTGTTACCCTGCACCATCTACAGCAAATGCAGAAGTACCTGTAAAGTGGACAGAGATTGCACACAGACGTGAAGTATTTATAATACCTATCTGTGCACAATTATTCTAAACAAAACACTCTGAGATGTTTTGAGGAAATAATGCACACGATAGTGGTATCAGCACATACTTCTGACGCCCTTGTTACACTCTTTTACATGTTTAAGAATAAAGGAGTGAGTTGCGATTACAGAAATTGTAACGAACTTATATACCCGCGTGCCTGTGTTTATGTGCATGTTCATGCACACAAGTAAAACCTATACAGGTTATGGATTTTTATCTATTAAAGCTATACAGAACTAGAAAGAAGCACCAAAGTCTATACTGACTTCTATTTCCTTTTCACACAACCCCCCCCCCCCCATATCACACACACCTGAGAAATTAAAAATGCTTCTCTAGGTTTGCTGACATTACATTGTGCAGATGTGAACAATTGGTCACTTCTGAGAGTCCCGCCCTAAGAAATTAAATGAATTTTGTAAAAATTTGGGGGAAGTATATGTCTTAAAGTCTCACCACCTCAAATAAGAGATTCCAGCTGAATTCAAAGGATAACGGACACTAATCCACATGCTCCCAAAGGCCTCAAGGATAGTATCTAGCAAACGCACCAAATAGCTGCAAGGCTTCTAAACTATAGTAACTCTCAATCAATACAAATTCAAGCACAAACCCCAAAAGCACATTACCTCTGGAAATATTTATCCCATTTGAAAAAGTTTTTGAGGGGGAATGGGTAAAAAGAAATGTATCTTGGGGCTATGAGTACCCCAGCCAATTTGGATCGTTCAGATCCTTCTAAAATAATGTGTATTGTACCCAAAGTGCATACAGAAACTCCTCAATACAGGCTACCTTCATTTTGACCCAAAATACTACAACAACCTTGCCTCTGTTCAAAGAGTATCTTCAGCAAACCCATTATCTCCAGAAGCAATATCGCTCTGAGAAGAGAACACAAGAGAGCCTCTCGTGTTTTACCGGCAGCCAGTGGGTAGCTCCAGGTTTGAAGTATTGAAGTACCCTCTTTTATCACCAGAAAACTCAAGGGAGAAGGTGAGCCTTTCAAAAGCCCTCCCCATTTCACAAAAAGTGCCTGTACAAACAAATTAAACCCAGGCAGACATTGCAGCTAAGTGCTCAACTGAGGGACAGATGCTTGTCTCCTCCTTACCCTAAGGAGTAATTTTTGATCAGGTATAAAACGCTTGCCCTGTTATGAAGGTCTCCAAAACACAATCAAAAAGGTACAGAATACCTTTGTTTCCCATTTAATAATCTATTTTTTTAAATAAGTTTTCCAGCACAGAACAAATTAGAAAGATGATAGCAGTTCCCAGCCCTCCCATTCTGCTAACTGTTTCTCTGGAATACCACTGGAGAGCTGAAACAATATTTAAACTTGCTTCCACACTTTTGTTATAGTCTTTTCATATTTGTAATGCAATAGATACTAAAGCATAGTGGAATGGCTGCTTTTCCTGACTTAACTACAGCTTTAGAGAATGGCCTACAGTATTTCCTTGTAAATGTACCTGAGAGTTGCATTATTAATACATTGTATGCACATCACCTAAAAGACAAAACATTCTAGTATAAAAAGAAGATAGCCTAAAGATAAATAAATTTCTAAATAGAGTCAATAGAGATCAATAACCACTTTTGCATTAGAAATAACTTTTTTTTTCCCCTAGAGCATGTTATGACTGGATATAGAAAAATGTTTTTGTGTATTTGTTAAAACCAGCTCCTTGTAGACTATGTTGTAGCTGTTAGGAGAAAAAAAAAAAAAAAAAAAGGCTCTATTTCAGACCAGAATGCTCCAGTCCATTAATCTGCTTCCAGTTCTGACATGGAGAAAAGCATATCTTTTACCATTCACTTCACACTTTTCCAGTAGCATGTGTCTAAAAAGACTGCAGAACGTGCCTTTCTTACTCTGCTTCTGCCCCCTCTCTCTCATACACTAAAACATACTAAAAATGTGATTAACCATATCACTTGTACTTCACCATAAAAGAAAGCTGTATTTTTCATGATGCTTATACTGTATTGCATAAGACTTAACATAACTAACTCCTGCCATGCAATGTGTGCAAAATCTCAATGGGAGCTGCAAAGGCCCCAGTGATTTGCATCTAATTTGTTTTTGAAAATGTGACACTGTGTATCTTCTGAACACTGAAGTTTAATTTACATCTTTTTATTACAATGCAATAAACTAATGAGGCTGGGAGGGGGTGGGGGTGTTTGGGGGGGGGGCATAGGAGTTATTGCTCTCCAAATTCCAGCTAGCACTCCAACTGTAACTAGTTCTATGCATTCTGCCTACCACTCATTGGTGGCCACCTAATCTGTTGGAGTCTATAAAAAAAAGTTGGTGGAGGGGGTTTGGTTTGTTTTTTTCCTATTTGGAGAAGCATATACAAGAATTAATCCATCTTTGAATACATAAGTATTACAATTCAGTTCAGTGTATATTCAAGCTCCAGAGAGTTTGGATTTTTTACACTTCATTTCAGCACAGCTGATTTCCTTCTACCACAGCCTGCAGAACCAGTAAGGAGGTTTCCATCAAAGCAAACAAGGCACAGCACAGAGTACTTCAGCTCAAAGTAGCTCATTTAACCATGCATGCCTCACACCACATGCACAGAGCCTTTGTTTATATGACCTCCCTGCTAGGAAAGGTTACTACGCTAAAAAGATGATCTTTCGGTACTACAAATCATGGCAAAAGCTTGTCCAACAGTCTTCCTCCAGCACAACTATACATGTTCATTTTCCAACGTGCTTCCCCTGCCACTCTCATGAAATACACTGCTTATGCTAGGTCATTGTCCTGGTTTCAGCTGGGATAAAGTTAATTTTCTTTCTAGTAGGTGGTATAGTGTTATGATTTGGGTTCAGTATGAGAAGAATGTTGATAACACACTGATGTTTTCAGTTGTTGCTAAGCAGTGTTTAGACTAAAGTCAAGGATTTTCCAGCTTCTCATGCCCAGCCAGGGCACAAGAAGTTGGCACAGGACACAGCCAGGGCACCTGACCCAAACTGGCCAACGGTGTATTCCATACCATGTGACATCATGCCCAGTATATAAACTGGGGGGAGTGGGGGCGGGGGAATTGCCACTCAGGGACTAACTGGGCATTGGTCGGTGAGTGGTGAGCAACTGCACTGTGCATCACTTGTATATTCCAATTCTTTTACCTATTATTATTGTCATTTTATTAGTGTTATTATTATCATTCTTAGTTTCTTTCTTTCTGTCCTATTAAACTGTTCTTATCTCAAGCTACGAGTTTTACTTTTTTTTCCCCCCAATTCTCTCCCCCATCCCATGGGGGGGGGGGGGGGGGGTGGGGGGGGGGGG
>NW_010972576.1:12526099-12540727 GCF_000737465.1 Haliaeetus leucocephalus
TTTTTTTCCCCCCAATTCCCCCCCCCATCCCATGGGGGGGGGGGGAGTGAGTGAGCGGCTGTGTGGTGCTTAGTTGCTGGCTGGGGTTAAACCATGACAGTCATCTCCTGACTTGGTACACATGAGGTGAAGAGAAGCTACTGTTGGAATAAGTTCAGCCCTACCTGAGCCACACAGTTGTTATTTGGTTTGCTTTGCCAGAGAGCTGCCAAGACCTGTGGAAACTCCTTGGCACAGAAAGAAGCTCACTGGTATACTCCATCTCAAGTTCCTGACCAGAACTGGTAGGCATCAGCTTCTTGAACCATTTTCCAAATAATTTTATTGAATGCTTGTATTAACAACGGTTTATGCTGTGCAGTCACAGATTTTTAAGGTATGAAGTGAAACCCCACAATTATCTGCTATATTACTTCTTTGTTAATGCCCCCAGAAGTAATGCACAGCAGCAGCAATACCACACAGATTGTGGAAAGAATATCTTTCACTTCACAACTAGCAGGTTATTTTAGATTTTGTTTAAACTACAAAATAGTAGATTTAATTACAGTCATTATTTGCTTAAAAGTTTCTTCCTTCCCCTATCTATCTCCTTCAAACTTTATTAATCTCTTTGAATGCTCTGCTCATAAACTATATCTGATCTTTCTTTTTTAAGAGACATTTTGTTTTCCTGTATAGCTTTAAAGAACAGTCTTTAAGAAAATTATCACCATTTTGTTAGACAAGAAGGAGACAACTTTATTTTCTAACAAAAAGGATGGTGAAAGACAGGGAGGAAATTTGCTCTGTTGATGATAGGGTAGTATTTCTAGCATTGTCTTCTGTCAAAAAATGCAGAACACCCCACAGTGAACTAGAGAGTCAGTAAAAAACCACTGAGAACAAAAAAAAGGAGACCATTTTGCCCTTTACCTGAAAAGAAAAACTTGGGACATGCAAGTGAGACAGAAAGAGTTGCCTTTTTTTACTCTTTTCATTATCAAGGTGATAGTAGTGACTGGGATGATAACTGGTAAGGAACTTGCCTTACAGAACCCAGCAGCCTGATCAGCCTTCCAGCAAAATACTGTCTGTGAAATAAGCAGCAAAACCTATCCCAATGTGTTCCCCTCACCCTTTCTGAGTTACTTTCACAAATGAACAAAGACACTTATTAGAATAATCTAGAACTCATCAGATACTGAATCAATTATTGGCCACCTCACAGCCAGCAATAACTTGCTTGGATTACCAATTCATCGTTCCCACTGTAGGATAGAGAACAATGCAACAACTACGTTTTAGATGCACATTTAACTGGCTGCTCCATCAGCTCTGGACTGTGTCCATAAATGGCTTACTTTCTAGCATAATTCACATTACAAAGAAGATCCATTAACCTTTAAGAGAGAGCATTAAAAGAAGAGCAACCCAAAGTCTGGTTTAACTACAAGTGCAACTTTTAGAAGCACAAGTTGAGGCATTTTCAATTATCTTTTATCAAATACGCAGTGAAACAGAGGAGATTAAATTAAGTGCACTTCAACTGAATCATTTTCTGCAGAATCAAGCAGTCTCAAATTGCTCAGCAACTTGATAAAGAGTAGAAAATCCTGCCCTTCTGTCACGTAAGTGAAAGGCAAGTACAACTGTATTATATATTACATTCATATGACAGAAAGGCTGTTCTGAGTTTAATATTTTTTTAGCATTAAGAACATAAAGATACTAATGTTTACTAAGTAGGATTTAGCACACAAGAAACAAAATCCTTTGTGCTTAATTTCTTGAACGTGTATTAACAAAGTCCAAGACCGCCTCTGGGAATTTCCCAAAGCAGCAAAGAATCCATTCCTTATCCAAATGCAGGCAAGTCAGCAAACTCAAACTCCAGTTTCTCAAGTTTTACTGTCGATCATGTTGTTGTCACAGAATAACTTTCACATTTTTCTTTGTTTAAAGATTAGACTAACAATAACCTCAAAGATTGCTGGACTAATTGCACTGTCATCCAAAAAGCAGTAATGTGGGTCTAAAAGATTTGTCCCAACCTATCCCTTGCTTCCTTAGATGCAAATAACGCTATAGTTTCCACCATTCCTCATGCTAGTTCAGTGTAGCATGTTGGAATTAAACCCTATAAGCTAAATAATCATATTAATTTTTAGTAATACTAGGTTTTGACTCTTGCATTGTTGCCATTTTCTACCTGAGGCACCATCACACAATGTGCTTTTGCAAAACCTGCATCATCATCAGGCTCTTTCAGATCCCTGCTTTGATGTTACCTTTTATAGACTTAACCTTATAGAAAGCCTGTCAACCTGAAAAGCAAGAGACTCAGCTGCATGAGAGCAGTTATCACACTTTTAAGGCCTTTGAGTTCAAACTCCAACCTGTTTTACGATTGTGCCCTGTGGGATGCATTAAAGAATCACAGTACATGGATATCCAGTCTTTTTTCATTATCTGAAGACCTTAAAACCTGTGTCACTGCCCTAATCATTTAAAGATATTTAAATATTAAAATGAATACTTAATGGAAAATTCGAAAGGATAAATTCTACATTTAAAGCTTCACAGTCAAACTTAATAGCTTCTGATTTAACTCCTCTAGGGAAAAAAAAGCCTACTTACTAAATTCTCAGTCTTACAAAAATGCTATTTCTAAATTACTCAAGTCCTACGCTTACACTTCATATGTTGGTAGTATCACTGTCAGAATCTACCCTGCCTATAGTCAGGGGCAGATACACAGGGAGATCTGTTAAATCAAATCACAAACTCTTAATCAGTAATCATCACTTGAATTTGCAACCTCAGCTGACAGGACAAACAAAACAGTACTGAATTTATGGTTTTAGTATTTCCCTCTTCTGCAGGCAGCCAAAATGATCTGACACATTTACGCACATCAACTTTAGCAGCAGATGTCAAGCAAGTTAAGTTGTTTGCCTATTCCCCACCCCCCCTCATGCTTAAAACCTTCCAAATGGAATCCCAGAATGTTTCCTGGCTAGAAGCTATGTATGAAGCTATGTTTTTAAGAGGAAAGAAAATTAAAAATTGTTTGGGCTAATCCAGCAGGCAAGATGAAAATGTTGTTTCTCACAGCAAATGCAAGACAGGGGACGATGAATGGATTTTCTGAGGTTCACAGAGTCCCAGAGAATGGAAAGAAAATATTGCATATCCATCTTTTCCATACAAGGGACTGCGCTTTATTTTATAATGTCACAACATAGATAAAAAATATTATGCCTTCCTCCACAAATAAAGGGCCTTAGCAGAGATTCTGCAAAATAGAACTGATCTAGTTTCCACAGCAGTCCCTCTTTCCTCAAACTTCACCCTGCAATTTTTGTGATGCACATTGGCCTGCATCCAAATCCGCTCTTCTCTGTGGGATTTCCCAGTAACGAGATGAACATACTGAAATCACAACTCCAGCAATGCTCACATACAGCAACTTCAAAATGAGTTAGGTTTAATTGATTTGTGTTACAGATAGACATTTTAGCACTAGAGCAAAAGGCCTGCTTCCCAGTGCACTGGGTCTATAAACTAGTAATTACACATCACTTCTCATAGCGTGCAGGAGAGCTGGATTGTGTGAAACACTAACAGTTCACTCAGTTGAACTAACTTCTTACATTTTCCAGCAAAACACAATACAGAAGCATGCTGAAGATGTATTTATTGCAAAAATCTTGCCACAGGGAAAAAACCAACTATCAAAAAGCAAAATGTATACTTTTATATACACATATGTTAACGGAGAGAGCTTAAAATCCTCTCCTCTGGAATTCAGAATGAACCAGGACATGCAATCACACTGCATTTCATTTTCTTTTTCCAGCACTAAGAAATGAAGTCTGCTATCCACACCATTTAACTATACCTGGTTACTTGAGAAATGACACTTCAAACACAATACTTGAAACATGCTCTCCCTCATCTTCCAGTGTTCAGAAGCAGATACTGGAAAAACCCTAATGGCAAACCACAACCACAGAATAAACGCATCTATGACGCAAGGACAGAACAGGGGCACACATGTTTCTCTGAATAATAGGCTGGTATAGCTAATTCACAATACAAAAAGACAAAATAAAACCACATCCAGAAACAACAAATAACCTTTCCTGCAGCAGGAACAGGCAACACACTATTTCCAAAGAGTTATTTTGTTGTAAATACTGAGCAGCTCTTTAAAGATAAGTTTATACATACTAATAGACAAGCCCTTCCTTCAAACAAGAGGCTGTATTGCCTTCTTTTGCCTCTATACTACTGATGTTTTTTCCTTCCCTTACTTCCTTTTTGTGAAGCCTTAGGCCCAAGGAAAGGCTTACTCTTTTTCCAGAATTGAAAAGAACCCCTGAACATCTGGTAGCTTGCATCAGCTCAACTCTCCAAGGTTTGCCACAGAAGTCAGGCAACATTTACCCTCAGAGACTATGCCAAGAAAATTCCTAACAACCTTTTCCCCCTATTATAAGGATATCCAATTAGAATACTTCTCTTCCTCTTAGGAGGAAGTATTTGTAACATAACATGTCAGTCTGCAGGGCTTTATAGCTCTCATGGTATGGGGATACTTGGGGTTTGGGGGTAGGGGGGTGTTGTTTGGGGGTTTTTTTGTTTGTTTCTTTGGGGGTTTTTTTGTCCTAACATATCAAAACAGATATCTAACTTCTCACTATGTTTATATAAACAAGCAGCAGCATCATAATACAACCAAGCTTTTTGTTAGATTAGGATTAACTCCTACTTTTAAAAATAGAGTAATGGAAACACCTGGAGTTGAGGAACTTTCTGAGCCAGATATTTTTTTTGTACTTGTTCTCAGTGGATTTCTTCCTCTCAAATTTCTAATTCAGTTTTTGAATTCTTGCAAAGTTTCATCATAGCTTACCACAGCATTCAGAACAGCTTGTGGTAGACAGTCCTATAGCTTAACTACACTGCATGGTAGTCCATAACTGTTCCAAACATTTAAGATGTAGGCACACCAGTCCACAATGATGTCTTATGACTTGTTCTTCATCTTGCCTCTAGTGATACCTGCCACTCGATTTGCTGTGCACTACCTGGCCTTACTGAGCATCAAGCTTCTGCCTCCCCAGAGTTACCATGATCCTGGAGCAACAACAAAGTGACAAGAGCCAGGTCAGAGCCTAGCATGGTAGAACTGTAATTTTCTCATGTTTCCCATTCCCATGTGTGCACTCACATTTCTCTACATCAAACTTCATTTACAATTTTGTGGCTTAATTAAGCAGGATTGTAAGGTAGTTGCACAGTTCTTTAGAGCTGGCCCTTAACTACCCTGAATAAATTTAGTACTTCATTACCTCACTGTTCACCTGCTCTTCCAGATCATTTATACAGCCAACACAACAGGGAGCAGAAATCTCATCTTATTTTTCCAATAAGCATTACAAGGTTTCCAGCTTTCCACAGTTGATACTGCCTATTCCAAAATGTATTTATACTTGGAAGTTACCCTTTAATTTGACATTTAGGGCTACGGAACACAGTGCTTTTCTGCAGGGGAAAAAAAAACCCAACACTGTCTTACTCATACTCTTCATTTTTGGCAGTCTCTCTCAGAAACACTTTGTCTCATCACAGAGATCATTATCCTGAGATGATGCAGCCTGCATGCAGGAATGAGCTATGTGCCATTATGTCTCTCGCAGTAACAGACCTGATTCCAGTTCCACACTGTTACAACACATCACACTTCATCCTTATTGTATTGCTCTTGACTCCATTAAGAATGACAGTTTGATCTATTATCAGGGACTTGGCTCAAAGGGAATGCAAAATAAGGAACTCTAACTTCAGGATAAGTACTGAGCCACGCTACTTAGAAAACTAGAGTAAGATTGTTTAAATGTCATTTTAGCACAAGAAAAAGCTTTTTCCATGCTTACAATACACATTTTTGCTTTTGCCAACAGATTTTCCATCCCATTTCATAAAATTTCAAGTTTACTAGTGTCCTGGGTTCAGCTGGGATAGAGTTAATTTTTACAGGAACCTGGGAGGTGGGGGGCATAGCCGGGGCAGCTGACCTGAACTAGCCAAGGAGCTATTCCATACCATGTGGCATCATGCTCAGTATATAAATGGGGAGCGGGCCGGGGGGAGCTCTCTCGGCTTTCGGTGGGGGAAGTGGCGGAGCGTCGGGTCCCGGGTGGTGAGCAGTTGCACTGTGCATCACTCGTTTTGTATACTCATTCATTAGTACCGTTGTTGTTGTTGTAACCTTTTGTGTGTGTGTGTGTTGTCCCAGTAAACTGCCTTTATCTCAACCCCCGAGGTTCCAGGTTTTTTTCCTTTTCTCTCCTCCGTCTCCTCCCCATCCCAACGGAGGGGGGCGGGAGGAGTGAGCGAGCGGCTGCGTGGTCCTTTGCTACCGGCTGGGCTTAACCCACGACAACCAGCTACTGCAGTCTCACTGCGAGATGAACTAGTAATCTGGTGGGCCTCCTGCCCCGATGACCTCTAAGGCACAGGGATTTATTTTGAATACTTAAGAAAACACAGATTGGCAGACCTGATGAGACTTCACGCGTTTGAGCAAAGTAGTAGGTAAAAGGAGAGAGGAAAAGCAGTGAAACAGTTGAGTGCTTACATTTGAAAAGAAATCTAACTTAGCAGCTTATGCCTAACAAGGAGACAGTGCACGGCTAGCAATTAAGTTACTGAAGATTAATAAAGGAGAAATTTCTCATAAACTTGAAGTACATGGCTGAAGCTTAGATTAATGTCTAAGACCTAACAGATGGAAGTTGAAATCAACAGCCACAGAAGTCAGGAATAAAACTTCCAGTCAGCATATCTTGGTTTCATGAAATACATAGTTACAGTAAAAGATAATAATGGATTTATCTCTGTGCCCATCAGTTTCAGCAGCTGATACTTTTTTTACATAATAAAGAACATGTACAAACAAAGATCTGGGTCTAACTATCAAAATATTATGTGAAATGGCAATCCACATAGGTCTTCAGAGGTCTTCCTGAAGCACGAAAGCAAAAGGTGTGTATTACATGCCGTAGCAACTAAGCCAGAAGAAAAGGAGGTCTCAGATCAACTGAAAAAAGGCAAATTTGGGGCACATAAGTAAATAACTTGCTAAGTGTCTGCATAAGTCTGGATGCTAGGATTATAAAGCTTAGGGGGTGGAGGTGGGGAAATCAAGGGAGTGATTATTCCCCTATACAGTGAAGTATCCTAACTGTTCCTGCTGTTACACACATCTCTTTACACTACACATTATCAAACACTTCAGACAAAAATATAAGAGGCCAACATTGGAGGGCTGGGGTCCACCTCACAACTGCTTATCACATCTAGTAGCTAGAAACTGGCTTAAACACAGAAACACAAATTTCTATTCATAATACCATCTCTGTATTGTAGTCATATAGCATCATTCATTAGCATAGATTTCCTGAAATACTTAAACAGGAAGATAATGGTAATGTGGGATAGAAGCTAGAGGCAACCAAACATGAGCAACCAGCGTGAGTTACAAGTTAGTTAATATATTTTTTAATATTTCCTGAAAAATCTCTTCCTTCTGTGATTTTCTTAGTGGTTTTGTAGTTTCGTCTGTCTTTTCTGACTTTAAGAGAAATTACTGCTTGTAGCAGAATGCAAGAGATAGAGTGAAAGACTTTGATTAGAAATTCAAAGACTGGGTTTGAGGAAGACTTTTTTCTCTTCTAACTCTGAATTGTAGATTGGTTTTGGTCTGGCTTCTTCACACAGGTATCTTTTTTTTCCCTTTTGTCCCCTCCCTAATTAGAAAGAGAGGAGTGGTGCCATACATCTGTGTGCCCTTTTCCATTTGCCTAATCACTCTTTCTGTTCAGACTCCTACTCATGAGCATTTCAGAGGCCTGCGTAAAACATTTGGCTGCCAAAATGTTTATTTTCATGACTTTTCAACTCATTAAAACATGTTCATCATAGGATCATTAATAATCTCTTCACACATCACACTTCTACAGTCTTTCACTGATAGCGCATCCTCCTAGGTAGTATATTTTCCGCTCTTCAGTATTGAGCGGAAGGGAGAAGAAATTACCTGAGAACTGCAAGCACATGGCACGAAGGACACGAGCAGCACTGTGTATCTGGACCTCGGTTTGTTGGAGGTGTAGTACTGCGCAGTTCTCTCCCTGTTCACTCTGAAAAGTACACAGCCTCTGACAGTCGCCCAGTGATGCCAGTTAGCTTGCACGGGGACTGTGACAGCCCTAACAACATGAATCTGTCACTTCAGTCAGGCAGCAAGGGGAAGATCAGCTAAGGGAGACTGCAGTGGAGGATGCAGGGAGGCCAAACAGGAAGAAAGACAAAACCAGAAGAGGTGGTAGCCTGTGCTCCAGTCTTCTGTCACTCCAAATAAAGTAGCTGCAGAAAAGCCAGTACAACAGCATGAACTGAAAAATGTGACTAAACAACTTAATCTAAAGCAAAAACCTGTACTATAATAATTTTTAATCTTAGTCTCTTTACCATTTTCATTAATTCTGCATTATTTCTCATTTATATCTTTAGATTCTCACAGAAGGGAAAAGTGCTGAAGCTGAGGACTGTGTTCAGTTGGGTTTTGACCAACTCCAAGGATGGAGACTCTACAACCTCTCTGGGCAACCTATGCCAGCGTTTGACAACCCTGACAGTAAAATAATTTCTTCTTATGTTTAAACAAAGTCCTCTGTATTTCAGTTTGTGCCCACTGCCTCTTGTCCTGTCAGTGGCCACCACTGAGAAGAGCCTGGTTCTGTTGTCTTTATTCCCCCCACCAGGAGATATTTATACACGCTGGCAAGATCCTCCCTGAGCCTTCTCTTTTATGGGCTGACCAGCCCCAGCTCTCTCAGCCCTTCCTCATGTGCAAGACGCTCTGGTCCCTTAATCATCTTCATAGTCCTTTGCTGGGTTCACTCCAGTACGTCCATGTCTCTCTTGTACTGGGGAACCCAGAACTGGACACAGCACTCCAGGTGTGGCCTCACCAGTGCTGTGTAGGGTTGATCCTGTAACTGGGTACTTCCTGCTTGTGCCAAGATATCCCAACACATGCTGAGATGCTGGTGGAGAACCATCAGTGTTTCATACCATGTACAAAGACATCAACTGATATTTAATAATGAGCACAGTTCTGGATTTTTACAGATTGTCCTACAGCACAGAGTGATCTGATGCATTGCTAACTTATAGTAATTTAATATCACTCTAATGGAATAATGTTGTCACAAACTAAGATGACAAATGAACTAAGCTTTCAACTTGAAAGTTAGTAGAATTGGTCAAAAGCGACAAACCCACAAAAAAACTGAGTTACAAACACGGATTTAAATTTGAGTTAGCTATACTCTGGCTAACCAGAGCATCCATTTGCACTCTCATTTAACTGACTATCTCAATACTTATTCTGACACATAGAAATACTGGCACTCTGACATTAAGAACTGCTCACCAAAGGAAATCAGGCAATAAGGAACATCTATATTTTCTTAAGAAAAAGAAGAGTAGCCACAAGAAGAAAGTCAACTCTACAAAACAGTTCCTTCCTTACTCAATGCATGGATCTCAATGGCACAGAAAGAGGAGCTAAAATACAGGGGGCAAAAGGAAAGCATGTCCACAAAGGACATGAGAAACCAGGAGGCCAGGGCAGATTAAAAAGAAGCTCTTGGGGGAGACTTCATTTGTGATCACACAACTGACAGTGCTATCATGATGCATATGTAAACAACAGCTGAACAGGTATTCACACTTGAGGAAGACACTTTAGGTCTGTAAGCTCTAGTGTTTTGTACTGACTGTACATCATCTGCTTTGTGACAAGCCCGTGTCCCACTATCGATACTAACAATGCAGCACTAGCAGCTGAAACCTACAGGAGCAGGTGCTGGATTCTCATCTAACTTATGCATCATTAAAAGAGCTCTCTAAGTTTGAATGCAGAAACACCACATAACAGGAATAATATATTATGTATTTTTTGTACATACAAGTATATTTTTTCATTTTTCATGCTCTAGGCTATGACTGAAAAGCTGACATTTACAAGCTGAGGAGAAAAAAAAAAAAAAAAAATCTTATTTTTACCTGCAGACTGAGCAAGTTTGTTCTGGAGAGTCTCTTAAAAGAAAGTGTAACTCAATCATGAGCAATCATGCTTTAACAAGCACCTGTTGATGTACTTTTGCAAATAAAGTTCTCTGATGTAGGTTAGAAAAAAAAAATCTTACCTCTAAGCACCAAAAATTCTCTTTTGTCACCAAAAACACTACTTAAAATCACTAAGGGCTAAACAAAAATATGGAATCCGTCTCCCAGTTGTCATTTTCACTCAGCATATAATCAAAACATTAAATACACACACAGTAATTTAATAAACCTAGAACTGCTTTGTCCTCACTATATATTAGACCACAGGAAACAATCCTAAAAGAAGCAGGAAAAGCAATGCCAACACCTAAAAGTTAAAGTACTAACCTGTTAGTAACTGGAACAAAATGTACTGAAAGAGATTATCTACCCCATCACATAGTGCAACTACACAAAAGCTGCAGCATAGGCCTGATCCTATCAGAAGCTAACGAGGCAATTTTTTTATGGTACAACATGAGAAAATGTTGTATTTTATTAGGATTTAACCAACATAGGGCTACCTACCCCCTATATAAACCCTACCAAGAAGGAGGGCTTGGTTTTTGTGACTCTCAGTTGTGATAGTGCCATTATTTTTCCAATAGTTCTCAACAAAAAGAAACACCAGCAGATTTTGATTAAAGCTTACCATGCTCTCATTCCAAGGGGACCAAAAACCCTAGATTAATATCAACAGCCAAACTAGCCAGGGTACACTCAGCACGTTGATCAGTTGGTTATCAATACCTACAATATCTTTTTACATTTAGCATATGATGGAGAGGGAGAAATCAATTTGTAGGTTTCCCTAGAAACATGATAAACTGCCTTCACTCTTGTAAAAAGGAACAGGTTTTGATTTTAAAATACCTACAGAAGAATGGAGTGAGGGGAGTATTATTCTTAAAATGTCTATATTTCTAAAATAAGAAACCCACAAGCCTGTTCTAGAAATTAAAACTAGCTACTGATAGGTTTCAGGTGTGATACTGCTACCTCCAGAATAAGGCCAGTCAGCATTTCTCATTCTCTGTTTTAACATATGTTTGCAATCAGTTACAGCAAGAACAAAAAGATGTACGAGACCTTTTCACTGAGCTGTATTCCTTACTGCCCTAATTTCCTAACATTTTGATTTCAGGGAGTTATCAAGACAATAAGACGTGGTCTTCCAAAACCTCTCTCTTCAACACCTTATTCGCAAAATTGGAAGACACAAATGAACACACACACACACACACGACAGAAGAGCTTTGCCACTTGAATACTTAGCCTTTACATACTTGGTCCCTCCGATATCCTTGTTCTTCAAAGGTTACCATCACTGGCCTTCCTATTCATATTTAATATTGCTATCCATACGCCGTGAACATCTCTCTAAATGGAATGGACAGCTGCGAGAAGCCATATCTTTGAGCACTGACATTACTGTCACTGGAAAAAGAAGCCAAGAAGGAAGAACAAGTTCTAAGTAACTTGCTCGTTCATAATCAATAAAATAAATCCCTGCATGTGCCCTTCATTTGGTCACCATTAGAAATCAGTGCAAGACTGAGGAACAGTGTGCCCACTTCCCCTCTGAACACAGCAGCCAGGGAAGGGGAGAACATGCTGCCTGGGGGACTGCCATGCAATGGCAGCGCTAGTTCGGGCAGCAACTTCACATCTACATTAAAAATCTCCTGCAAGTGCCAGCTACGAGGATTATACAGCTTTTTATCTGCTTTACAGCAAACAAAGCAGTTGCCAAGATAAAGCCATTGTGCACAACCCTGCAGGGTTATAAACGCACAATGGCAAACTTAAAGGGTAACAGGAAAAGCAATAAACTAGTACCTACCTCTCTCCTACTACTATAAGACTATACTGGAGTCAAAGACACTCATACCAGTTTGAAGGCAAGGGATAAAGAGAAAAATAAGTGGATAATCTCTGGTTCTTTATGCAATTCTGCTGTGCACAGACCTGCCTGCTACCTCCTGCACCCTCACATCAGGGCTTGACTTTGCCAGGGACTCTCTTCCCCTCTTATGTACTCCTGCAACACTCCTACACACAAGGGATTACAACAACCCACTTTGATCAGCAATTTTTGCTAAACGTTACCATTCAAAATTAGCTTTATGTTATGTAACAAATCACAAAAGCACAAACAAACATATTTCAGCTACACGGTGTTAATTCCAGCCATATTTTTTGTCACTTTTCTTTTTCCTTGTCAGATTTTTTGGGACTGGGATGAAAGGCAGTCTAAGAGAAAATCAGGTTTTAGCCCAAACCCCAACTACGCCTGAATCTGCAACCAAGAAGTCTTCCTATCTCTTAAATCTCTTGTTATCCCCCATTAAGGATGGGGATTTACAAAGCAGAAATTAAATGTCAGGTTTTAAAAGTTACAGTTGTACATTGGTTTCAAGATGCTTTCGTCACTGTAAATCCGTTTAGCTTGTTGCTGTCCCCATGATTCTCTTGCAAAAGCAGGTTTCCAGTTTTGGTTTATGTCTAACCATTGCAAGAGTTGTCTGTTTTCTCTGCTGGGAGACAAAATATAGGACATTATGCATCTAATCTATAGATTAGCATAAGAAGCATAACCATCTTTTCACAGCACTCAGGAGAAAGCAGCTGAAACACAGATGAATATATCAGATACGTTCATTTCCAAGTAAAATACAAAACGGAGGAAGTCATGTTTTGGTCTGAGTTCTTTTACTTAGAAAAGAGGACTAGGGGGATGCAGTCAGGTTTTTTTTCTCAAAATGTTGGACCTCCTTTATTTTACTGAAGACCTATTTACATTCAGTATACTAAAACCAGGATGAAAAAAAACTCCTCTAGCTCTGCCTGACCCAGTTATAAAATTATAGTCAGGTCATATTTAGACTTTCAGAGATTACTTAATATACTGAACATCAAAGTTAGCCCAGCCTATTTCTTTATGCTTTTGTTAGATGAACCTAAAAGTTATTTCAGTCCAGAGGACAGGCTCTTATATGCTCTAAATATTTCTAGCTTTGCCAGGAACCTGCATAACTGCAAGCAAATTTCAGCACTGCTTGCCTACTCTGCATGTTGTCTGAGAACCCAAACAAACCAGAACCCAGATCACAAAACCACCTCAGTGACCAGCCCAGACAGAACTACATTAAACACCTTTTCAAGTCCCCTTGAATTTTCCATCAACGTAACAAACGCTGAGACAGTATCCTAAAGTGGACCATGCTCCCAGAGCACAGACTTGAACTGCAAGATCATCCAGACAAAGCTCATTCCTAACATATGATTACCTACAGATGTGCATGACTAACCTAGTATCTTTAGACTCCCTTCACCAGCATTTTGACAGCATGATTGAGCTCGTTCTACAGTATGAATCTTAAATAGGTCGGATTTGTGCCCCACATGCATGTTGCTCTCCACTGCCTAGAAAAGGAGATGAAGGCAACTAGCTGAGGTAGAGACATAGGGCAAGAAAATGGCCTCTCCTTTTCAGCTAAGGCCTCTAGCTGCTACCATCATGCAGTTTCAGCAATATATTTCATTTATGTTTTTATATTTATTTATATTAAATATAATTTCAGTTAAAAGATCTGAGTCAGCAGAGCAAACCAAACCAAAACCCCCACCGGTCACAGTCCATCCTCTGGTTATATACAACATGATAGGAGTACATGTAAAACTCTAAATGTGAAAAGCTAGGCTGTCCACCTATTTGGTTTGAACACTGTATTGGGTTTGTGTGGTGGGGTTTTGGTAGTGGGGAGGGGCTGCAGGGGTGGTTTCTGTAAGAAGCTGCCAGAAGCTTCCACAGAAAGCTTCCACTTCCTCCAAGTCGGCCCCACCTCTGGCCCAGGCCGAGCCTGTAAGCGACGGTGGTAGCGCCTCTGGGAGAACAGATTTAAGAAGGGGAACCTGCAGCGGAGAGGGAAGTGGGGTGTGAGAGGAACAGCTATGGAGACAGCAAGGTCAGTGCAGAAGGAGGGGAGGAGGTGCGCCGGAGGAGGGGCTGCCCCTGCAGCCCGTGGTGAGACGGCAGGCTGTGTCCCCCCAGCCCATGGAGGGGAGCAGGGGAGCAGATGCCCACCTGCAGCCCGGGGAGGACCCCACGCCAGAGCAAGGGCATGCCCCAAAGATGGCCGTGACTCCATGGGAAAGCCCACGCTGGAGCAGTCTGTGGCTGAAGGACTGCATGAAAGGACCCATGCTGGAGCAGTTCATGAAGAACTGCAGGCCGTGGGAAGGACTCACATTGGAGACGTTCGTGTGAAGGACTCTCTCCCGTGGAAGGGACCCCATGGTGGAGCAGGGGAAGAGTGAGGAGTGCTGCCCCTGAGGTGGAAGGAGCAGCAGAGACAACCTGTGGCAAACTGACCACAATCCCCATTCCCCCAGGGAGTGGAGTTAAGCCCCGGAAGAAGGGGGGGGGGGGGGGGGGGGGGGGTGTTTGTTTGTATTTTT
>NW_010972576.1:12540737-12541117 GCF_000737465.1 Haliaeetus leucocephalus
CTGATTTGGCTGGTAATAAATTAATTTTTTTCTCCCAAGTCAAGCCTGTTTTGCCTGTGACAGTAATTGCCGAGTGATGTCTCCCTGTCCTTGTCTCGACCCATGAACCTTTTGTTGTATTTTCTCCTCCTCATCCTACTGGGGGTGAGGAGAGAGCATGTAGCTGCATGGTGCTTTGTTGCCAGCTGGGCTTAAACCACAACAAATGCTTACATGACAGTAATCAAAAATGAGAAGGTTTTTCTCCTATCTACAGCTCTTTCTATGAGTTTCTTTTGAGAAGGATGGCAACCACACTACCCACATGCATAATACCTACAGCAGGAGAAACTGTCAACTTCCACCAGCCTCCCACCAACACAACTGACACCATCTGAGCT
>NW_010972576.1:12541127-12591332 GCF_000737465.1 Haliaeetus leucocephalus
AAAAATGAAAATTAAATAAGAATGAAATAAAAAATTAAAAAAGCCATAAAAATCCATTAATAAAATATTCCCAAAGAGTACAGATAACAGATAAAAAACTCTACTCATTTTCTCCTCCCCCAACTCCTTCCCTGAAGTCTGTTGCTTCTACGGACATATTTTGCTCAGTTGTGCATTTGTTAAACTGTTTGAGTACTGTAAGGCTCTGCTCCTGGGAAAAAAATCTGGGCTAATTTCTTCTTCTGGTATAAAAAGCCTCTATACACAAATAAATTCTTAAAGGACAGAAGCAATTTCCTCCCCCACCTTGCAGGTTTTCACATGTGCATTTCCCAGTTGTGGGACTCTAAATGACCCCTAAGTAAGAAGATGATGAGGCCATCTTTAGAAGCAATAAGGTCAAGCACACACCGTTAAGCTTCAAATACCGCCTTAAAAAGACCTGCTGATGTAACCCTACATTTGAATTACAGCAAGTGTAATATTAAAGTTGAGGACTGTACCATCTAGACTAATGCCTTGAAAATATAAAACAAAACCAGCCTTGCATATGAAATACCTTTAAATCAGGAGATGAGTGACTGACCAAGCAGCAAGTTTTCTGAGTATTTCAATTTTACTTTTAAATTTGTGTTTATATTTTTTCTTTTAAAGGTAATAACAGATTTCAGTAATCAAGGAGACCTTTTATAGATGCTGTCAAGACAACAGTCTACATACGATTCCAGCTTTCCTCAGAGCTGACAGGAAAAATTTTGTGTATTTCTACCGGGTAAAATTAGAGTCACCATGTTCCCCACCCAGACCCCAAAAGGGACTCTTGCATTTAATAAGCCCTTCTTCCCCTTTTTGTGCTTAACTACTACAACCCAGTCCCAGTTAGAGTTCAGAAGCACCACTGCAAATAACAAAAGGCATCATTTATTAACACCTGAAATAAACAAAATACTTCATCTGTAGGTCACTATCCATTTTATTTGAACATCATACAGTTAAAGATCAATCATTCATTTGTTTAGTACAATGCAAAGTTTTGAAGTATCTGCACGTTTGCTTGTTCTCAAAAATCGATCATGAAAGTGTTCTTCTGTGCAAATGCTTTATTTAATCTCCTGCTCCCTGTTAAAGTTAATTGCCAAAAGAAAAATGAACACAACTCCCTGCTATCAGGGAATACTGTACTGAGGACTTTTGATATATTTTCTTTATACTTATATTCTTACAAATTATGTATGCGAGAAGCAGATGATGAGCAGCAATTTGGCAACACTTCACCATCTGCTATTTGCAGATCTAGTCAAATTCAGTGAGTTAATTAAAGACAGGGACTGATACTGTTGAAGCAAAGAGCCATCTTCTTTCCTGTTATGACCGTAAATAAATAACTTTGGTAGCTTGTTCCCACTCACTCCAATACAATCATAAATCTGCAACATCATAAGGGCACACAACTTGCATTTGTAATATACCTGTACATCTTCTATTTTAATTGACAAAAAGATACTAAAATCACATCAGTATTATTAGAACGCCACAATCACAACAAGCTACCCAAAGCCCTATTCAGGAAAAAAGTATAACTTATCTACCACTCTAAGAAACAGAAATTGTAACTGAAAGCCTATTGTAGAAGGGGTTACAGAAAATTCTAGATAGAGAAAAAATTTTTAGTCAGCTTGCAACAACTTTCACTATTACATACGTATTTAAGCAAGCAATATTTAATTAAGGGTGAATGAAGAAAGAGATGATCCTGACAGTTCCCTTCCGTTACCACCTTGATAGCAAGCTACCTCCTTGTCATCCAGTCTGTATCTCCTACGCCGCTTCTGCAAGAACTGGCCTGTGTTAGAATAACCCCCCCCTCCCCTGGGCTCCCAGACTCTGCAGCCTTACTTCAGTTGCCTCCCCCATCTACCGCACCTCTTCTGTCACGGCTGGGAAGGAGCAACAAAAAGACACAAAACTGGAATGGGTGGAACAAGTCTTCCCAAGATGCTGAAGCAAAGGTTTCTGCTCAAACCTGAAGAGCAGTAACCTATGTTTGCTCTTTCACAACGGGTCGGAAAGCACTGCTCTGCTTCCTCTGCTACCTGAGACCGCAGCTGCGCCGTGCCAAGTCCGAAAGCTGCACGGGGCTGCTGCACAGCCGCTCGCTGTGGCTGACTGCCAGTTAGAGCAACACTGACGGAGCTGAGCTCCCCGAGTTGCCAGCTGCCCCAGCCTGCTGCTCAGGGCTCCTTGGTCAGCCAGAGAGCGATCGATAAAAACATTATGACCGCAAGGCTGCGGGACATGCAGGTACAGAAGTTATTCGAGGATGGGGAGCCAGCTCGGAGGATGTTGTGGGAGAGAGCAGGAGAGGGCTATGACCTGAAAAATGGCAAATTCTATCCTCCCCCCATCAAACAGAAGCTGGTGACGGGTTGAGAGATAATTACTGAAGAGTAATTATACTAGAAACAGATTACTTCTGTAGATTGCCAACCTTTTTTTTCCCTTTTTTTTTTCTTTTTTTAAATTAAATGCCATCAAACATCAGTCTTCTTGCTTTCTCCTGCTCATTTTCCCAGCAGTAGAAATTTTCAGAACTGGCTGTGAGAGCATCATGGCAGCAAACAAGCTCTGGTTCACCAGCACTTCATTGAAGCTTACCTCCTATGAGAGCGTTACATAAGAAACAGGGCAAACAGGAATTTATTGACCCTGATTTGCGTTAAATAGTATTTTATTTAGACTAAGAAAACTTGAGCCAATGGCAATTTTATGTCAAAATATTTAATTTCTTTCTAAATGCCAACATTAAGTTCTCCTCAACTTTTGAAATATCATCTCTCCACAAGAGATAAATCACTGCATAAAATCAAAATTAATCCAGAAATATTCTAGTGTTTCTAAAATTGCACTTTCTGCCACAAGCACCAACTGAAAATTCTGTCCAGTTCATATTAGGTGTTGAGCTTAGAGTTTCCAGGACAAAGAGGAAAAGTAAGGAAGTTGTTTTGACAGATCTCACTGCAGGTTTAGACCAAACCCAAGATCTTCACTGGTCCTGTGGCGGGTAGGAGCCACACCACCAGAATGACTCACTCATAACAAAAACCTGCAAGGAGCTGCAAGAATCTCTCAGATTTCTTTAAAAATGATTCCCTAGATGAAGGGTATTACCTGTTGAAAGTAAACAATTACATGAGCAAATTGTGGACCTACAGCTCCTAACTGCAAAACTGAACTGAATTTACACACACAATACAACCTTTGGTCCTGTAGATTAGGTTTGGCTGCTACACCAGAGAAGTCTGTGTGGAGTATTCGTTGTGGGCAGAATATTCTGCAAAGAATCGAACTGTCTTATTGAGTCCCAGAGAAAAATAGCTAGATTAATTAAAAGGAGATTTGTCAGCATGTAAGAATTCCTGCCCCTCTAAATTCTGCGTTGAAATCACAAGGTGTGTGATAACTTAAATGAACAAAAAACATTAGATTATATTCTAGTTCATATACCTAAAGTGTTTCTTTAGAAATGGAGTAGGATACTATATTGCATTTTACCTTTTCACTATAGAGAATTACTCAGCCCTCCGAGCTGCATGCCACAGCTCCCAACACACACAGTCCACAGAACCAGTGTGAGAGTCTTATGAGGTTCAAGACTGCCATTTCCAATCATGCAGTCTGCAGCAGGTTTTGAGAGTCCCATCCCCATGCAGGCATCTACAACGATCCATGAGCAATCCAGTGCCCCCACTCCAAGTTTCAGGATCAAGGGTTCAGCGTATTCCCATGCTAGGAATCCCTAAGTGATTCGTACCTGTATAACTTTGAGTGTTAATTTTGCCAACATTTGCCTTGCTGTGAAATTTCCCCCCCTCACCTCTAAGACTGCATGCCATGTTCAAAAGATTTTTGTAAACAATGCTTATCGCTACCATTACTGCAGAGATCACATGGAGTTTTTGAGATAAGCAGGGTAAAAAAAATCTTGTTTGATGTAAAAGTAAATGCATCATATCCACAGCGATAGCAATTACGTAGAGTCTAGAGGTAACATTTCTGTAGTCTTTGCTAGGCTAGGCATTCAGCAGGTAAGAAATACTTTGAATTTCATAATTTTTTGTTCTCTCATGACAAACAGCAAGTATTAGAAATAAAGTTCTGTTTGTTTTCTAAATATGCCCCCCTCCCTCCAAGAAAGAAGGGGGAAACAAAAGCTTGACAAAAAAAATCGAGGCGTGTATGCCCACGGTACCAAAAGCAAGTACTCAAGGTCTCCAGTACTATATTCTGAACACCAAAATTGCAATACAGTCACTTTTATTGTGCAAAGAACCAGCTGATGATTCCCCTTAAGCTGGTTACTGCACTTACAGACTTGGTGTATCATATCCAAGACCATTTTTAGGCTGTGTTTCCACTGCAGTCTATTTATTTCAAGCTGTCTCTGTACATGATTTCCTGAAGTGAATATCAATGGTATATTACAGAAATATTGAGGTTAAAAAAGGAAATGCTGATTGCATCACCCAGAGCATTCTCCTGACAGGGCAGGATTTTGTTCCTATTAGTAAATTTAGGATGTTTTGCACAGTTCAACTCGAACAATATCAAGCAATAACTTCTTAAACTGTCCGTGTCACTGATATCTATTTACCAGCAAAGGTTTGAGGGTCTTTTGCTTCCTTCCTGAAAGACTCCACTAAAATTTTTCATTTCACTAGTCCCAGTTTTATATTTCTGTTTCCTAAAATTTGTAATCGCAAAACGTGCCCTGGTTCCAGACCATCACCATCAGGTTCCTCCTTGCTTAAATTAGCTACATGCATTCAGTCTTTCTGTTTCTAAATACGTTTAAGAGAGAGGAAAGAAAGGCAGTGAACAGCACAAGTTATTTAATATGTACAACCCTGGAACACACAAGGCAAGTTCAAGATGCAGTAATTGGGAAGGCTGTGGTGAGCGATCGCGAAACACCATATACAGCTCTGGCCACCTGCGATCAAGAAATAAATTCATACCCTAACAGGTGCAGAGCAGGGCTGTGAAGATGATCACAGCAACCCTGGGTCTGTTTTATAAGAAGCTAAAAAAGTTTGCCTCCTCCTGCTAGGCAAAATGAAAGTGGGAGGGAAGAGAGGGAGATGGTTGCCTGCTGTAGGGACATCAGAACAGTAAAGGGGAAAGATGGGCTGGAGAGAAACCAGTGGACAGTGCTCAGCGGAGAACAAGAGGGTATAAATTGGGTCATAAATAAGAAGCTTGCCAGACACGAGCACTGAAAAGGTCTCACACAATCTTTGAATCCAGCTAGAGAGACACACAAATCTCAACAGTTAAAGTGGAGTTTGAACCATTTCTAGAGAAGGTTGAAAGAGTGCTGGAGGTAACAGGTGAGTGGATTCAGTGCTCCAGGAGAGGTCCTTCCTGGTCCCGTAATTCCTCCTTTTGCGGTTTTAAAATAATCCCTCGACTGCCAATCAGTTGCCATTACTGCTCTGCTAATTTTGTCTGTGGTGCCATGCATATGGTTCTCTGCTTTTGCAAACAAGCCATAGAGTTCATGTAAGCAGCTTGCCAGAGGACTAGCAACTGCTAGTTCATTATCAACCAAGTATTTATGTACACAGAGACACAGGGAAAAGCCCTAACAGCGGTAAGGCAGCACTGCTACGGCAGGGAGAGGACATCATCTCTTGACTTGGAAGCAGGAATTTCTTCAGAGATCAATATTCGCAGTTATGGTGTGCGTTTTGGTAATACTCCCAGCATAGGCAATTCTTACACAGCAGTCACTATCAGCATTACTCGGTGGCCAATATATAAAAGATATCTTTATATTTTACATAATTTTATTTTATAGGTATTCCATATATATGATTTTAATAATTTTCTAGTGTGCATACACACACACAGTGACTTTATGTATTTTTATATATATACACACACACACATATAGCATTCCTATCCAAAAGTTAGTTCAGAAAAAATATTTAGGGACGTAGCATTGCACAGTAACATCTGTAGTAAATATAAAGCTGAAGACGGTTCACATACACTTTCACTGAAAAAAAACCCACATAAATCATCTTCTAATATTAGGTATAAAAGTATTAATTAAAGTATGGATAATTTTACAATGTGGTTTAAATAACATTATGCCCTATGTACCTTTCCACACCACTTACCTTACAGTACTTCTTGTAAAGGAATCCATTTTGTTGATGAGGCTCTTGCATTTTGAACCAGCAGGTCTCTTCTGGCTCAAAAAGCCAGAATAATTTTCCTAAATATTGTAAATTTTTTTTCTATTGATAATATATTATCCTCAGAGATACTCTTGCAACCGTTTCCATTATGAAACCCTGCCATGTACTAGGCACTTCCACTTCACAAAACTCATTTGGCTTAAGGGGAGGACAATTATTACTACTTTTATTTTATCATGCAGGTTATTTCTGAGATTTAACATGCAGATGCAGGGAGGGTTTATCATCTTAAGACCAGCATTTTTGTACAGCTATTTACCTATAAAACTAGACTGTTTCCAACTTGTATTTAAGTCTACATTTTGGAACTTCTCTTTTCTTCCACCGATATACTTTTTTGCCACATTTACACATCACCTTGGTTGATGCCCATATGTGGGATATTCTTCAGGCCTATATGAAACATAATGCATATAGACATGTCTCAAATGTCATTAAGACATCAAATGCTTGATGCATAAGGCTTTCTAAATTATTATTATTAGTAGTAATTAGTTAACTTCTTCAATTAATTTGCCCAACAATTTGATTAACTAATACACAGGTCAACACATTTCTGAAAAGCAGTTCAGCAAGAAAAATTACCATACCATTCTACTCAACCTAATTTCTCCAAAATAAACTAATGGTAAAGGAACTAAGTACTAGTCAGAGGCTTACACATTTGCTTAGAAATGCACAATTAATTGTGAGTCTTGCTAATTCCCAGCTCAATTACTGAAAGAAATGTGATAATTTAAAACATTAAAAAAAAAACCCTTCGCTATGAAAACAAAGAACATTTTAACAGATGTGAGTATAAAAATCTTAATAAACAAAAAACAAATCCAATGTTCTACTATTTGACTGGAAAGGATAAAAAGCTTTGAGCTGAACAGAAAAATGTACAGTCGTGTTTCCGAGAGAGTGGTTGGTTTAGGGTTGTGGGGGTTGTTGGGTTTTTGCTTTGTTTTGTTGCAATCTTCCTTTTTTATCACTAAGATGCATTAAATAGTTTGAAGCATGCTGAACACCTTTGGTTTAGGAAACAGCAGTATTGGCATGTGAATGCCAATGGTTTTGTCCCATGCATAAGCATTTTAAGTTCCCAAACACATCCTATTTGAAAATACAGGCATCTTAAAACTCATTTCTTTTGCTGGGCTTTTCTACTGGGATTTTTTCTTAGCTACTGCAGTATCATCATAATAAATATCAGAATTAATTCTAAGTGTAACTAAGTTTTAAATGGTGGCATATATTTGAATCTGCATCACAGACTTCTGAGAGTTCACTTTCTGAACTGAAATTCTGATGGACCTTTCAGTAAGACTGAGATCAGTCCCTTAAGACAGCAATACAGAAAACAAAAATCGCTCAAAATTCAGAAATTTTGTGGTTACAATTCACATATTCCTTTAATGCCTTTTTTTTCCTTCCCTTTGCAGTAGGAAGACTGCACACAGACTTTTAATAAAAGATTTTCTGTGCTTTGGGTTGAAGGTTAAAAGGTTGGTGGTTTACCAATTTAAGAAAGGAAAAAAACCCTGTACTTCTGCAGAACAAACTGCAGAACAGATTTCTTATATATTCTCATGTTTTGAACAGTCCTGTGAACCAAAAGAAATGACAGACCAAAATGATGGCCTGCACGCAGCAGCAAACAGTAAGCAGATGTAGTTTTGGAGCCTATACACTGATCAAATCTCTTCCGTGGGAGAAGCCTTTGCAAAACATACAATAATAATTAAACCCCACAATACAGTGAAATCATCCAGGTTTGTTTTTAAATGAGTAGGGAGGAGAAGAACCCTCCCTTGTGAAATACTTTCCAGCAAAGCAGCACTGTGCTACATCTGACAAGGATTACAAAGGTCAAGCTATACAGCAGTCTGAAACTAACAGATGGCATCAGACTACTTTTTTCAAACCCAACAGGAACAAGCAAATCTAAGCTAAGAAAGCAAATACTTAAATAGTGCTAACAATTATCTGAGTAAAGAACTAACACAGACCAAAACACCTACACACGCTCATGTCCTGGTACATACACAGCATGCAGCATGTTACTGCAAATCTGACATTAAGAAACCAAGTGGGGGGAAAATTGGTTAACTTCAGCTATGGAACATATTAGAACAAATGCCAGAAGAAAGCTAAACTCCAGAATTCAGACAGCGAGACCAAGTAAAGTCTAAATATTTGATCCTGGAAAAGACTATTCTGAAAAAATTCTTTATTTGAGAGATCACCTGTATCTTCTTCCTTCCAGCAGAAAGAGCTATCATTTATGTGAGCTAGCATTTATGTGGGGAAATATTTTTAAATTTTAATACACCATCATGCACATTTCATTAAAAAAAAGAAGAGAAGAACTGCCTTTACTGCAGAAAAGTTCTCGTTATGTTTGCACATCTACAGACTTTAATACTGGACTCCAGAAAGCATGGAGTAAAGCCTAGCTATGGAGAAACCAGTACTAGATCTTGGCTGTCACACAGGAACAGTAGTTATAACACAGCCCTGAATGCAGATGGCTCAGTACATCTTCCTTTGCAAGCAACAGGTCCGAATATTTTGACATGAGAGAGGGGACTGCCAATTTGTTCTATATGGCACCTTTTTCAGACTTTACTAATGGAAAATGCCACAGAACATCCATACACCAAAGATTCAACATCGACTATCATTAGAAACAAATGTTTACACCAAGAGGAACCAGTGATGGTATAGAGGAGATCCCATCATCCCAAAAAGGCTCAGCAGTGAGTTTTTTGGAAGTTATCCATTTGGATTTCCAAGTAGTACAGAGCTTTAATGTTGTTCTTTCTCTTCCACCCTAACACAACTGCAGGCGAGAGAAGAGCACTAAATTAAAATTGACAATTTTTGCTTATTGGAGTGAATACATGAAGGTTCACAGCAGCTCTCCACAAGTCTAACAGTGCCAGTCTCCTCGCACACTTCCAGTAGATTAGGCAGCCTCGCATTCAGGCAGTGATTTGAACCCATTCGGCTGGGGAGTTTTCTCTCTGGTACCACTACTCCCTATGAACACAAGAGGAGTTCATGGACATGCACGCCCCAACCCCGTTAGTGCCAAGGTGGGATAATAAAATTGCAGAGTGACACTCCACTTATCAATGGACTCAGCTAATTCCAGGTAGACAGCACAAAAGCCAAACTCAGCTTATACCTGCAGATTTTCAAAGACAAGAGTAGGAAAGACAGAAATTCAAAAGGTGGGCAAGTTTAAAAAGGCCTACAAGCAATTTTTACCTTCACTCTGCATAGCTTACAAAACAAGATTTAGTCCTGTTTTATAAAGAAGCAGGTTTTGCAGACTAGGTGCCAGCACCAACATTTTTATTGGATGCAGAAAAGCCTGGTCTACATAAAGGCACCTGACTTTCAGACTCCAGTTGGCCAAAGTTTTTGAAGAACTTGTATATCAAGCCCCTCCCCCCCAAAATAAAAACAATAATAAAAAAATCACTCCCTTTTTCGAGAGTATTTATTTTATCTGTTTTAACATTATCAACACACAAACACTCAAAAAAATAAATTAAACATTCTGAAACAGCACCACTAGTTTACATTCTTATTGGCAACTTTACCACTGACCTCTGGAGAAAGGTAAACATCTACTTTATCCCTCCTTTCCTCAAGGTATTTCTAGGAAGCATGATGCATGAACATTCAACTCCTAATTGTGATGTTAAAATGCATTTTAACCTTTTACAGTTTGAAGCAATAACAGATTAATTTTATATTTTAAAGTATGCAAAATAATAGAAGTTAGCCAATGATTTCATCAGTACTCAGAATGCTTTCTTCCATTTTTTCCAAAATGTTTTGAAGCCAGATGCTATTAAAAAGTGTAAACCATTAAAGAAGGCGGCTCATCTTCTGTAGGCTTGCAGTGACTTTTATTGACTATATCTGGCTTGAAATTAAAGAAGTGCTGAATAATAAAAAACCCCATCCTTTTTAGTTTCAGACCACAACCACACTGTTAAGTGTCTTTTTCTTTTAAATACACATTAATCTTTTATTTCATGTAATCTCCACTTATGTTTTTGAATACAGATGGTTTGTTTGTGAAAATGGTCTGATTTGCCTGTATTACCTTCCTAAAAAATGCGATAGCTGCTGTCGCAGTCTTAAAATGCCAAGCCCACCTATGCTGAGCCCACTCACTTTTCCACCTCTCCAGCTGGCTTTCAGAGGTTAAAAATTACAGTTCTGCCTAATTCCAACCCTGGACTCAGCTCTTACAAGTTGAACTCTGACTTCCTAGATTTTGCTGTTCTCCAGCATCGCATCTGGGGAGACACAGAAGAAGACAGAGAAGGACTGATGCCAGTTAAAGATGAAATTATACAGTCTCTCATAACACTTCAAAAATCACCTCTCTTTTTTTAAAGATGCTATAAGCGTGCTTGCAAAAGACTGATTTGTAGTTTAGATCAGTAAGAAATACTCAGTGGTGATTTGATTCAACAGCCCGGTTATGCGTAATTACTGCCCCATTTGGCCACCAAACTCAGTCTCAAAATTATTGTGTTCTTGGAACCTATGGACTAGAAACGGGTCAAGGAGCTACACCGAGCTCTTACCGCACTTAGAGAAACACAACTGCAGGGCCAGATTAGTGTTACCATATATGAGCGAGGCATACTAAACTAAACGCATTTTGTACACTCCAAAAATCATCTCTCCTGAGACCTAGCTACAAAGTTTAATCCCCTATGTGCATATTTAAATAAGATGCCCCCCCTCAAGCTGGAAGGAGACGCACCTTGTCAACAGGTACTGCATGTGGCTTAGTGCTTCGTGTCCGGGGGCTTGGACCCCCCAGCCCGTCCCCCTTCCCACACGCACACAGAGCTCCTTGCTCTCCCGTGCTGTTATGGCAGACATCACTGGGTGGCACTGTTAGACAATGTTCGTGTCCTTGTCAAGGTAAGCAATATCTTTTCCCCCACCCCTGTCAATTTTTACCTGCTGGTAGTTCAGTTGTGCAGGTTTCTCAGGGACGCCGTTGCAAGAAGCAGCAGCAGCATCGTTCTCCCACATCTCCTTTCCCACTACAACGCACTCTGAAACAGCCCTCGGTCCTCAGGGAAATGCAACCTGGTGCTTTGCAAAAATTCCAGAAAGTTGGGGGGGGGCCTTCAATACTGTAGGTGTACAGTGTTATATTTATACAAATCTTGAAATACAAAATAGTTGCACTAAAATTCCAACATCAATCCCTATAGTTGTTTTTACTGTCACTGTCCTAATGATCCCAGAATCTGATCTCAGATACATGTACTAGTACTGCTACAGAGATGCTCCCAGCCTTGCCCCGTCTGCACTCAAAAGTCCAATTTTGCCCAACTAGAGAGAAAATACTTAACGTGGATTGCTCTGCTCTTTAAGGCACTGTCAGCTGCTACTTATTGAACCTGACAAGATATTAAAATGAAAACAAAACTCATTATAGAATAATAAGCTTCTTAGAGGTAGCTTAGTTGCAATTAGAATACTATTTATTTATTTATTCTTTATTGGAATAATATTCTTTACAGATTAGCATACACTCAGCAACATGCTCAAAACCACAATAAGATACTGAAAGGTGGGAAGGTTACTCCTGATGACCCAAAATGTGTGGGCTATTACCAGAAGTTTCATGCAAGTTCTTCACCTTCCAGCACAAATCACAAGGTGGATGTAATATTACAGGATGTGGAAGATTAGAAGCCAGTCCCTTGACAATGACTACAGGACTTCAAATATAGCTATTATTTGACTAAAAAAGCAGGCTTGACTCACATACACTAAAAAAAAATTCCAACTCTTCAAATACATCTGAGGGGCAGAAGTTAGCTACTGCATTTCAGTATCACAGATGGTACAGTGACACTTAGGAATAATATTTAAAAGCTTACTTAGTACTATTAACTATTTGCATCCACATTATACAATTTCATAATCATAATCAACAGCTCTGCAGAAAAAACCTCCCTTACTTTTCAGTGAAATTGGATGGGAAGAAGGAGGTTGAAAAATTATGTTAAGATATAATAATTTTACAGCTTATAAGTTTTCAATGCTGCACTGTATACAAGGAATTTGGAGCTAACAGTGAATTCAGAGCCATACAGACCTCATGACATGATGCCACCGTGAAGAAGGATATTAGAGATGCAAACAGTGGGGGTGCGATAGCCTGGGTCACCCAAGGATTCCCAGAAATATATTTATTGGATATTACACATGGCATTCAGCTTCCATGGAAGACAATGGCAGCTTCTGGGTGACTGAATGAGACAGGACTGGTTAAGGACTTTGTTCTTCACCACTTAAACCTCACAGGCTCAATTACTTTCTATTCCTGCATTTTGCTCTTGGGGTTGAGGCAAGCCAGAACTGCTGGGAAGAAAAACCTAGATGCAAGCACTGACTCACCACCTTTAACTGATCTTGAACCAGGAGTATATGGCCTGTCACACCTACCACAATGTCACTGGCACCAGGAGGGCTCGAGGCCATGGAGTGCAGACCCACTGGGAACCCACTGCAAACAAACTCTTCCTCAAGATTTGTTCTGTAGCGGGCCACCTTCTGATGCTTAAAAGCAAATTCTGCTGCAGCTTTGTCTACACTGTGTTGGACATTTGAGCATCTTGGCATTCAGGAGACCAAACGCACTTACCAGAGTCATGGCAACCCAGGGAACCAGAGGACTGCCAGTGTTAAGTTAACCCGCGGCATGAACATTTCTCAGTTCATGCCTATGTTGTCAGAGCCTGGCAGCTAAACAGGAAAGTCAACCAAAATAAAGGAAGCTGTACTACCAAAGAAGGATCACACTGGATCTGTTGCCCGTGACGTACTTCTCATCCACAAAATACGATCCTGAAGTCCTGATACAACAGGCAGATGTTTGTTTTAAAATAAAAACGAAATATGAACATTCACACCAAAACTGATATGTCAATGCAAAAGCAGCCTTAATTCTCAGGTAAGCTGCCCATTACTATCTGTTTCTCTGTTTTATTCTGATTTCCCATCATCATTCAATCCCCAACATCATGTTAAAAAAAAAAAAAACAAAAAACAAACAAACAAAAAACCCCAACCACAAAAACCACAAATACCCCCACCACCATTACTTTAATAACTGAGAAATTTAAATCCTCCTATGTACTATCTCCAAACTTGGGATCTACCCTTTGAACAGTCAGAAATACGCCATATCAGGACTGAATTTGGAGGAGTCCAGACCAGCAGCTTGCACCTGCACACCAGCATGAGCTGCTCTACATGACACAGTGTCTTCACAGTGAAGAGCTGCCTTTAATGGGTGTTGAAAACATTTTGCCCTCTTTCTTTTCCTTTTCTGATTGACAAATACGCTTCTCTTCTACCTTATGTTAATTTTGTTTTCAAGTTGGTCAAACCCACAAAATTTTAACTCCACAAAATTGCTACCAAGGACAAAAGGTCCTCTAGCAGAATTTTTTAACAAAGCAAATATTTCAGATCTATTAGCATATTCACAGTGGGGTCTATTTTAAAAATAGAGAGAGAGATGTACAGGGAGAGATCTTTGTTTTACCAGAAAGCAACATTACCTGGTTCCCACACATTCACAAGCCACAGCTAAGGAATGCTGGCCTTCATACTAGTAAAAGCTGTGCTTTGGGCAGTTGCATTTGTCTCTTCTGTCTTTGCTTCTTCACCTCTTCCCACAGAAATAAGATAAAAGCCTAACTGAAAAAATTCTAAGAAACTGCACTGTATGTGGCCATTATTCCCTTTATTTTAAGGTTCATAAAAACATCAGTTCTTCAGAGAAAATGACTGGGCTGCACAATATGACTAATGGCCCCAGCTGAAGAAAGCACTCCAACGTGCACTCAGCCCCAAGCACACACTCATGGCCCAGTGATATGAAGAGAAACTAATTGTTTTAATTCCTCAGGATGGCTGCCAGAGAGAGTGCAAGGCATGCAACATTTCAAATTTCACTTGACTTAAACAACTGGCATACAAGTAGCAATAACAAAACTCCTACTGATGGGCTTACTTGGTCCTTCTCCCTCCCACTGCAATTCTGAAAACAAGTAAATTAGGATCCCAGAGTGATAGGTCTTTGCTAACATTTGATAGGAATTAATACGTTCTTCGAAGCAATTAGCAAGGTAAGAGAGGAGAGTTAATCATGACTGGTAGTACACGAGTCTGAACACACACTTCACCTTGAGCAACTAAAACTTATTTTGAAGAATTTAAAAAGGGTTGAAGCACAGTGAGTTATTTTATTCTGACATTTAAAAAAATACGTATTTTAAAGGATATGCAAATCACTGTGTTAAGTGGTATAATCTACACAGTAAGCTTTCCTTCCTTCTACAACCTCTCAGCCAGCAGACACCTTCCTTTTACACAAGCTTAAACCATGCAAGCATTTTGCAAACCGTGCCCCTTTTATCTCTCCTCCCTTAGGTACAGGCTTTTAATAAAAAGCGCCAAACCATAGGTGGTGTGCTGGTTTAAACACCACCACTAATTACACAGAGGAGACAGAAGATTTCTTGTAGGGCAGATGGCCAGGGCAGGGTCCCCATGGGGCAGTAGGGGCAGCCACACGTCCCCGTCCCTCGTGGGCACCAGGGCTGGCCACCGCTCTTCAACCAGGCTTGAGTAAGTAGGTCAGCTGTCACCTGCAACAGGGTTCAAGCTTCTCACAGAAGAGCACATTATCAGCGGTATCTCAGGATCAGTTTTCGACAGCTGAGGCTGAAATCTTTTTGCCTTTAAGAAAACCCCAGTATATTTTTTGGCCAAGAAATCTGCTGTCTTCCCCCCTGTGGGTTTTGTAAGGGAAAGACAGGAGCAGGAGGAGCCCTCCAGCTGCTGCGCTGGCTGCCTCTTCCCCTACACACCTTTAGCTGTCTGCTTTGGAGACTCGCACAAGAATCAAGGTGCAGGAATCCATCATTTTAAAAACTAACATACCCAGTATTTTCAAGTTTGCAAACACATCCTGAATACAAACATGTATATTTTGCCTAGCTGAGCATATGACTTTGTGCCTCAAAATGGAACCAAGCTGGGGAGGGAAACAGGGAGTCACACTTGCCATTTTAAGTAGCTTCCTAAATACCCCCATTTGATACATATCTAAACTCTCGTGGTCCTGCCAGCAACAAGTGTCACAACATCAGTCATACCGATGAATAGTTTGTTTTTAAAAAGCACCTCTCCCAAACTACTTTCTTCTCACAGAAACATTTCTGAAATACACAGGTCACTGTAGGTATATTATTTTAAAAAGGACTTGTTTGTTCTGCATTTCAGTTACAGCTTTATCCCTAACCTGATTCACCACGACTAAAATCTCTAGAGCAAGCACTACCTTAAACTTGAGTTTGCTGGACCACTGGGGGACAACGAAGGGGAAGGTGGATTGGAATTCAAATGTCCTGGCACTCAGGCAAGAGAAGTGGGGATACAGTTGCTCAAGTTTCAACAGCTCATCAGCTGTTGCTCCAGCCCTGCTATGCTGCAAATCAAAAATCATTCTGGGGAGCCCGAGTGCTGCTTTTGCTACATGGTCACTGTCTCTCTACTTAACTCTGTTACCTGGGCTCAGGACTGCAGCAAAGGCAAACCTCAAATGCAGAAAGCTGGATCCCATGCCACTTGGGGTTTTAGAATTATTTAAAAAAAAAAGAAAAAAAAGCCCACGTCCAAATCCTTATCTGCAAGATGGGACAAGAAGGTTTATCCTCCCTCCCCAGGTACTTGGACCTTCCCAGATGAGATCCATACGTACCCTCTTGTCAAAAAATATTTTATTGCATACCATGAATAGGAGAAAATGTTGATTTCCTTTTTTCCCCCCATATAAAGACTTTTTCTTCCTCATATAAAAAAAATACAGGTGGCAAATAAGCTACATATGTGCATCATGTACATTCACTTCTCCTGATGATACTATCTAATCATTGGATATGTCAAAGAAAGGATGCTGAGCATCCAAGAGGACAAAGGGACAATAAAACACATATCCCCCTTAGCCCTACCTGCCACTGAATGCACATTTATTGTCAGAACGCAGCTTCTGAAATTCCATCCAATTCATGTTCCACCACTTGGAAGACGAGTAAATTAAAATCTCTTCTCTCCTCTGTCTGCTTCAAAAAGCTTTTAAGTTCCACTTGAAAAGAAACACAAAGGAGTCTTCAGGACAGAAAAGAGTGGGTGGACAATTTAAAAATTCAAGATCAAGCCTGCAACAAGAGTTTTGAGACATCACTTCTTCAGGCAGTAAGAAGTAGGTAAGATACTACTACACATATTCCCTATAAAAGGCATTTTGCAAGCTCTCTTATCTCATCTGTAGTAAAGGGTTTTTCCCTCCTTGCCATGCCAGCAGGAGACTGCTGTGCAGATGAGATGATGTCACTTCCAGGAATCCCCCCCAAAGTCCTGCCAGCTGAGTCCTCCCAGTAACAGAGATACTGGCTATAAATAGTTATCTGAGGAAAACAAGGATAGTTAAGGAATTCTGAGGAAAACAAGAAACGAGGAAGATTTTTTTTTAAATTTTAAAAGATACTGTTTCTTCATCTTTGGACATCAATAGTTAAGATTCTTACGAAAAGGAGAGCGCCAGTGGAAGAGCACCTTTGCCACGCGGTAGCTCTACAAAGCCCATTATCCAAATTTGCCACTGTTCCTAAAATTATCTGAGAAGTAAAAAAGAACATGAACATATACAAGGTTATATTCATATAAATGTGCCTCTGTCATACAAATCTGCTATTCAGAACAATCTCCGGCAAATACAGATATTGCATGCTGAGTAACATCACTCCATGCTTCACAACCTCGCAACACAGAAAGCTGTTGACTGCAAAAGCCTCATTTTGGGGAGTGCTGTACTGTTTTCCCAGCATTGCGTACATTTCAAACACTAGCTCTGCATGCCATAAAGAATATTTTGAAAGTTCTATAGAATTGCAAACATGGGGAAATGTCTCTCAAAATATGGAAAGTTTTCATAATTCAGAAAGCCTAGAATACATGCCGCAGAGAATTATTTAGCCTACATAGAACCACACATTTAAACACCCTCCTATGCAACTGCTTTGGTGACTACAAATTGTCATTAAGTATGTGATGTTCAAAGCCGGACTGACAGTAAATGCCACTCACAAAGAAGTTCAGCAAACCTCTATCAGGAGGTGCCTCAGATTTGTCTGACTCTAGGATGCGCAAAGATGTGCCAGCTGAAAACAAAAAGTGTGTCTCAAGTAAGTATTAATTTTAAATCAGTATATTAAAGCATGGGGCATATTTAAGAAGTATATTCACATCCTGCAAAAGTGGCAGGTACTGCTGGTGCGTAAAATCCTGTCAGATGATAAATAACAAATGCCTTTCAACTAACGTGGAAAGCATTCAGAGTGTTTTGGGGGGGATTTTCAGAAGTGCTTGTGTGCAGAAACTGATGCCGAGCTCTGCCTAGGCTGGTAAGAGAACACTAGTCTCAATTTAGCGCAACAAGCCTGTGTCAGATACATATAAAATATTTACAAAGCCTGAATTTACAGTCCTGAAAATTATTACTTCAGATTTTCAGGGAAGACGAGTCCTGTCGCCAATACCATTTGATATTACACATGCCAAATCCCTTGATGAAATACCTGCTGCGCCTTGTACAGTGGGAGCAGAAAGCACCGCAGAGAAATAAGAGAACAGACTATCACAAACCAATTGTCTTAGCACAGAGAAGGCAAAACAACAAGCCAAATGAATTAATTAGTTAGTTTAAGAGCACAGTGTCAGGGTAGTAAAAATATCCTCTTTAGTGCTGTACTGAATAAAGGAAACAGCTGTCTAAATATTTGAGTTTTTCTGAAAAAACATTACTATACTATGGCAAACAGCAGAGCTAATACTTTCACACACAGAAGGAAAAAGAACTGACCAGAAGCAAAGGGAACCCTAACAGTGATGTTAGCCAATTAAAAAAAAGCTATTTTCACTTGAGAAAAACCACATGAGAAACCTCTGTAGGTATTCTGTCAAGGAAGGAAATGAAATGAAAACTGACTAGGCTAATTCAAGCTGCTAAATGAAGGAGTCAGTTCAAGTGAAACCAGCCTCCCTGCTGACAAAGTGCACTGAAAAAGCTCATTAGAAGATGACTGTCACTTTATCATTTAATCTGCATCTCAATGACTGCCACAAAACAGATCTAGGGACTACCTGGGAAAATCTTTACACTATTAATTTTACTCTGACCAATAAGATGGACTTGCAACATAATCCTTGAACCAGCTGAAGAGGCAACTGCATCAAGTGTTGTATCAGATCTGCTGCTGAGATACAGAGACCCCAATAAAGAGAAAAAGTAGGGATTAAGATGAGTCTTCATTTCATGCCAGAAGTCACCACCAGGTGCAGTTGCCCAAAGAACAAGGTTCTCCAAATGAAATGATCCCTTCTCCTCAAGAAGCATCTGAGTGAGGAATTAATAGCAGCAGCCTGGAAATTACACTGTGCTAAATTATAACAGTGATCTCCTGTAAATCGTCTGGAACTTATGTCCTTTCTGTACGTGACATTTTAACTCAACTTCCCTGAGACTGATATAAATGGTCAATGGCCTCAATGTTGAAAGCCAATGTTTTGGTTTTGTATACTTTCACTTGACCAAAATAAAATCATATAGAAAGGCATGAATTTCATGTTTGTAGCACTTTGAAAATCAGGCCCTTGTAAAGTGACAAACTTACATGAACATGAGTTCCAAAATTTTAGCCTCTGCAAATTATGTAAGAGTTAAAAAGCTAATTTGTTGTCTGAATGAGTATAAATATAATTTCACTTTTATGCACTTTCCTCCACCCTCAAGAATGAAATCATTTCACAGAAGGGTCAGATTAATCTTCCCCCTTTAACTTACCAAAATAAGCATTCTTCTCCTTCACAATAGCACCAAAATTAAAAGTGACTTCACTGAGCTCAAAAGCCAACCTCCAGTAAAACCCAAACTAAAGCTCCACAACTTCTATAAAAACCGTTCATTTCCTTTTCCCTGAAAGTCTCATCCCCCTTTTGTGTGCAAGAGTTAAGATATTAATTTCAAAAATAGCAAGCATATTTTAAAAGCAAGAGTCATTAGGATCTGTAATCAGGATTCTTTTTTTCCCCATGAAGTTCAAGCTTAACTAATTCTTTGATCTACTGTTCTGCTGTTTAAGGCCAGTGGGGGGTGGGAAAAAAAGAAAGAAAGAAAAAAATCACCTCTTATTCATCAGTGCAAGCAACTCCTACTACAAGTCACAGCAAAAGGCAAGTAAACAATTTATCTGAGTCCAGTGCTCTGTGCAGCTGGATAGATCCGGACAGGAGAAGAAAAACATCTTGACTCTAGCTACCACCTAATAATTCCCAAAACACAGTAGTTAACATAGCCAAGCTGGCTCAAAATCAGTAGTCCTGCTGAATACAGAGCAGAGGAAAGACTGCTTTTCCCAGTACCACAGCTACGGGGCTGGGGAACATGCCTGAGACTCAGGTAAGTCAGTGCTGCAGAGACTCCCAAGCCACTTCTCAACATGTTAGCTCAGGTACAAGAACCAATTTTGCCCTTGTAGCACAGAGTCTCTTGTAGGCAAATTGACCTGGCTGAAAAGCTAACTGCGTTGACTCAGATGTGTACACTACAGCCCACTCTGTTATTTTACCTGCTTCTGAGCCTGCTAAACTAAAGGCTTCTTATGAATCTGAGCCTTGTTTTACAAGTCACAAGCTAATCCTCATATATTCATTTTCCTAACTTTGACATGCACCTCTAGATAAAATTGAAAAACATCCAAGAAATAATCACTTGGTACTATTTAGAGAACATGAAAACTATCCAATTAAAGTATTCACACACACATACAGAGGGAATCCAGAAGTACATGCTGTACTTTTCAGAAATAAAAAGGGGAGCAATAAAACTACCACTTGCTACAGAACGTCAATTCATTGCATAGTTGCATGCAGCTTTGCCAAAGCTAAAAAGATGACACAAATCCCAAGAACCTGAAATCCCAAGACTAAAGAATCTGGATAATTAGAAATCAATAAAGCAGCATATTTTTGCCTGGGTAATTTCAATGCAAGATTGACTTCAGTGAGTATAGAGCTAAGTATGCAGCACATTAGCTTATCAAACACAGTTCAGAGGGTACAGGAGAGAAAAGTGAACATAATCTTTGTATACAAGAGTACAAGTAAATGTTAATATCATCTTAAAAGCAATGTTACTAGGGTTAATACTAGGTAGATGAAAGATGCTGTCCTGAAAGAAGCAAGTATACAGAGAAAAGAATCTGAATGAGATAGATGTAAGGTTTCTGGCTCAATCAATTGCAAAGTCTTGAATTACACAAAGCTGATCATTTTAACAGTGAATGCCAGAAAACCAGAACTCAAAAAATAGCCCCTGGCCATCATCCATGCTCATTCTTCCCAACTTGCAAGGTGTAACTCACTGTTGAAACACTGCAGAAAATAAGTGAGGCATGAAGACCCTTCCCTACTTTAAGAACCACATACTATAATAAGACAAGAATCTTTAATAGGAAAAATTGGATATGGACTAGCTGAAAAGCTGAGAAGCCCTGATTAATACAAGTCCCTGCCTCCAGGACAGACTCTGGCATCTTTAGGCCATCTCTACCACACGGACCATAATTTCTCTGCAGAAGCATCCCAGGCAGCTACATGAACAGAACCAGATATCCCTGGCTACGTCAGTGCAGCTCTAAGGCTGAGGTGACAGGATCTCGACAGGGTTAACTTGCTGCTCTGTTGCTTTCAGAGTCCAGCTACTATCTCCTTTACTATGCTGTACACCACAGCTAGGGACCTGAGGGAGTTACCTACTTAGGTCAGCTTTTATTTGTGCATCTTTGCAATGGTGTCAATGTTTCATCCATCTCTTGGAAGTCTCAAGAGAATTTGTTTCAGTCCTTAAAACATGTTCAGTACTGGAAAATTTCCATCCTGTGTAATCTAAAGCTCCACCACTGCAATTTAAAGTAATTGATTTTACCCTCAGTAGAAATGAAGAATAGTTGATCTCTATCTCCCTTACACCATCTTTTCCTATCATTGAAGATTTAGGCATTCCCCAATCTTTGTTTTCTGGGCTAAAGAAACTCAAAGCCTTCAGATTTTTTCCCCAAAGGCTGAGTTTTTCAAATCTCATTTGCTAGCCTTGTTGGTGCCACTGAGACCGTGTCCCCTTTACCTACCACATCCTTCTTTAATAAGAAGTCTAAAACAGAGGCTAAAACCAGTGCTAAACACAGAAGAATAATTACCTCCTCTGCTATTTATCTGCCGTGTTTCATCACATATACAGCCCAAATGAAATCTCAGTGTTATGCACACCACTCCTGACAAATTCAGTTTGCGATCCACTGTGATTCCTGGGTCCTTCCTGACCAGCATGCTGCCTAGCCCATTTATATTTGTGCATTTGATTTCTCCTAAGTGTAACACTTTACGGTTGTCTTTATTAAGTTTCACCTGATCGATTTCAGACCATTTTTCCAATTCATCATCTGAAATTCTAAATCTGTCCTCCTAACTGTTTATAATCCCTTCCCGCTTTGTCTTCCAAAAAATGCTCAAATTATCCTCTTCGACAGTAACAAATGGATGATGAATACCGAGAATATCGACTGGTAAACAACTTCAGCCAGCCTCCTCCAGGAATTAACTTAATAGTCTGACAGCAAACAACTGAGCCTAGCTCAACATTTCAGCCTAATTTCTCAGTGGACTGCAGCATTGCCTGTCATCATCCAGGCAATGGAAAGAAATAATTTCTTCAGTATCTGCTTTAACCAAGCTAATCTCATCTCATCGCTGTGAATGCTGCTTTCCTCACCAAGTTTGTCGATAGACTTTAACATGCTAACATTTAGTTTGGTGGTCAGAGTTTGAACAGGGCCTGTTTTTATATGCATATGCCCATTTACTGTCCTAAAAACATTCTCGTTGCCAAAAGTACATAATTAGCAGGAACCAAAAAGATATCTGGAAAAGAAGTCCCATTTAGGAATGGAACTAACTATATGAGCTACCGACTCCTTGCCAAGTTTTCAGATGTAAGGCAACTCTCCCAAAAAACATGTGCTCCCCTAACTGGGGGGGGGGTGGGTGGGTGTGTGTGTGTGGAACAAACCAAAACAAAAACTACCCACCCTTCTTAAGAACATAAAAGACAGGTAATAAAACTATACTAAATGATCTGTGTACTTCAAATAAAGTAGGAACACATCTATGTAGGTTAGAAGACTATTTGCTTGACTGTGGAGCTATTTCATGTTTGCAAACTTATACAAAAAAAACAACTTATTAAGTCCCAAAATAGCAACTACTCTTCAGCCTGAACACTATGCAAGTTTTGTAAAAAGAGATGAAAATAATTTTATTTAAGACCTGCATCTTCATCTGGAATTACAGAACCTTACAAGAAAAATCTATATAAACAAACCGCAGTTTAATCTATCAAAATTCTGTAGCATCAGCAGTCTACTGTAACATTATACAGACCGCTTCAGTAGGACAAGCGCCAGCCTTTTCAGGAGCTACACATATCTTCTGTTGCTCTGTTCTGCACAGGAATGCTCAGCTCTTCTTTCCAGTGCCCATTATTGGTACCATTTCTTAACTCTACAACCCCCTAGATTTGCTTCTGGGTTTAAAACAAGAAGATAATAAATAACATCCCTTCCCTTAGCTCAGCACATTACCTGGAAACCCCCTCACACCCTTCATTTCCTGCATGGGACACACTTGGGCACCTCTTCTTCAATCAAGAGAGCTCATGAGGAAGCCCAGCTGCAGGTCCCTTCTGCAGCCCACTCAGGGTCCAGCACCCTCAGCCAGGGCAAGGCTGCAATGCACCCAGGCACCCTGCCAAATGCCGCTCACAAGCTTCCTTGTGTTGGAAAATACAACGGAAGAGAGCATGGGAAAGGGAAAAAGATGCTAGACATCATCTCTCATCCTGAGATGGAGTCATGGTGTCACTGGGACATGTATGCGGCCTTGGGAAGCTGCCTTGATCCCACTGCTTTGGAGGAGTCCCAGCACAATTCACCTCCTCCTTCTTCTACCTCACCACTAGACTTTCTCCATAGTTTTGCAAACTGCTCAATGAAAATGTTCTCAACAGAAAACATCAACTTTCAAGTCACACTGGCGCTTTTGACAGCTTTTATACAGTGTAGCTATTTTGTAGTTTGAAGGAAAGCTTTGTGTCTTTTTCCTGTTTCATGCAAGAGTGACCAAGGGAGAATAGCAATATTTCTGTTACATTCTAAAAGGAGGGATACATTTATAAAGTAAATCATACTCCTTAGGGTAGCAATTAAAACCTTGTTTAGTCACTCAAAAAGAGAAATGTACATTTCTCGCACTCAGTTCATACATGTTTTTCTATAAATTAAATACCAAAAAGTACAAGGACCACCTACTACTAACTAAATAACTTAAGGTCATCCATACCTCATTTCTGTAAGTGAAATAAAATAAAGCAGTATTTGATAATTCACAATATATAGTATCATAATGAAAGTAAGCTTCTTCATGAGCACACTCAGGATTTCTTCAAAATGCAGAACTAATAAGCAGTCATACAAGTTGGCAAATTTGCTTCAAAAGGATGTTTTAGGTCATGTGAATCTTGCCACCGACAAATTAAGTCACAAAATAATGATAAAACAGGAAACACATGAATATCGTCTTCCTTTTCAATGGTTTCTATTTCTTATCACTATGCTTCTGTTTAACAAGGTTTGCAAGTCCACTTGCAAAAAAGAAAAAATATCTTACAGTAGCATGCTTCCAGTTGAAATAATTTTTCTACTCTCAGTTTTTAGGAACTTCATTTTAATTCTTAACAAGTAGCCACCTCAGCAATCACAAAAATTGCAAGAGCACTGCTTCTTCTTCTTGTCAACCGCGAGTCAGAGTTGCATGAATTATTCAGGTTCTATTGAACATAGTAAATGTGAGATCTGATATTTATGCAGACTGAACAACAAAAGAGCCATCCCAAAAGAAATGCAAACCCCACCTTTTGGACCAAGCGAAGTTTTTCATTCATTACATGCTTTGTGCCAAGGCTCCCTCAGGCTGTCACTATCGGAGCCTGGTCTTTACACCCCAGTTGTGAAATGCACATAGTAAAAATTAATCAAGCGAAGGGTTTCACAACTCTGCAACTAACAATACCCAAAACTGCTCTGAGAGCAGGTTAGCATCTGCATTAATCTGAGAGGCCGAAAGACAAAATGTTCAGCAGATCAGGTAACTGGAAATATCCTCAAGAGCAGTAAAAGCCTCTGCTGTGCTGCCAGCAGAGCCACAAGCCCCTGTCACCATCCTGCATCCTCCCCTGGGGGCTACAGTCTTCAGCTTGACATCTCCTGGCATAAATACCAAAGGCAAAATGCACCTACCTTACTGGCACCACTGATGACTAGTATGCTAGGTTACCCTGCATGTGAGCACCAACTCTCCCTCCTTTACTCTTGCTTCCATATCATAATTAAAGCCGCAGAGCCTCCACTCGAGAAGACATGGGGGCATGTAAAAGAGAGCTGGTCTAGTTTCAACTCTGTGAACTGGGCAAATATCTCCACATTTAAAAGAAAAAAAGAGCAAGGAGATCTACCGAGGCACCATCCACACACAGGTGTGGGAAAAGCCTCTGCCCTCTGACTTCATGAGCATGAAATGAACATCTGGCCAGGCACCAGAGCACACCCCAGTCTCCAAAGAAGGGTGGGAGATGCCAGGGAGCAGTTCGGCAATGCTCGATAGCTGATGTGCTGTCCCTGGAGGAGCTTCCCATCCCACTGCAGGACTGGCAGGGAGCTCTGGGATGCAGGGGAAGATGGCCACCATCCCATGCCTGCCGTGCATCCTCCAGCCTTTCAGGAGTTCTGCACTTTTCACGCTAGTCTGGAAGTTTACAATATATTGTATATTAGCCTGGGATAAACATATTTGTTTCTGTTTTGCTGTTAGCACACCCCAATGGATCTTTAACCAATTAAGAGAAATAAGTAAAGGAGTAAGACAGGCATTTTATGCATCAGATTCACATCTTCTAAGCTTTAGCGATCAACTCTCTCTTTGTATACAGTGTCAAAAAAACACACCTAACATGTTACCAGAGGAAACCTAGTAGATTTTAAAATATTATATGAAATGTATTCATACTGCACCTGTAGGCATGCAAGTACTGCTGTTATTTTTTCTGGACTTCAAAGGAAAGAGAGTCGGTGACTAAAAACAGAGACTATGAGAAGTTTTCCCAGCACTGTAATTCCAGTATAAAACAGTGTTGGTCAGCTGTTTTGTGAATAGCTAAATATTTTCGGTTTGGTTCTTCCACTTAGGAGTTCTATAGTTTCCCTTGCTATATTTCCAACAAATGAATTACATATAGACTCTATATTTAAAAAAATGACAATTCTAATGGGGCACAAATCATCAGGCCTAATGTAACTTTTGTTCAGCCTGCATTATTTGGGTCCCAAAGAAGAGAGATGGGTGCAAAAAAGTTGAGCCTGGAAGCCCAGGTCTATATTCTTCCACTCTTTAACCTCTAAGTCAGGACGTTCAGGATTACAGAAGATTCCTACGAACAAAGGGACCAAATCCTTCACCTCTCAATGAGCAGGGCAGCCTTCTCCAGGGAAGGTGGAAATCACCACAGAAGGTCAACAGGCAATGGTCTGGCCAGTGGCTCAGCTTTCTCTGCTATGGAGAACAGCACTGGGATTTCCACCTGGGTGAAATTCAGCCATGGACAGTGGCAGGGTTGCCATTGGTTTCTAAATACCAGTAAAAGAAGCATGTCTGGTTAATTCAATTTTGCAGCCCTTTGAGCGATACTAGAGGCACTGCAGCTACTTTTCTCAAGACAACAGATTAAAAAAAAAAAAAACAACATAAAACCTCACAAGGTCCCACCCACAAATATGGATTTGGAGCTATTTCCAGAGGCCTCATTCTCACTGCTGCATTCATAAACAGTAAAAATTATTTTTAAAAGTCACAAGAGCTTATGCTCTGCACACAGCTAGAGAAAAGTTCTGCTAGAACACCACTGGTAAAGAAATTTGCAAGGAAATTTCCCTACCCAAGGACAAAAGTTCCTGTGCGAGAGTAGCTCTGCATCACTTCAGGACTTTCCAGCATAAGGGAGAGACTTCTGTATCAATACAAAAAATACAGAATATTGGATTTAAAAGGCAAATTTAGATTATAGGAAGTCTACTTACTCCTTTACTGATTTTAGAAAATGCTTATGACTTTTCTTACACCTCATCTTTGGAGAGTATCATAGTTCATATACTGCATCTGGTCATTTAAAAAGCTGAAATGTTCAACCCAAAGACACCTTTTAAAGAAGTTACTGCATTTATTCAAATACACAAAAGCCATTAAAAAGGGACAAGCACATCCACAGCTATGCTTTATGACCTTCAGATGTTCTATGAAACAGTCTTATGATTATTCATTTTAGAATAGATATTTAACAGTGACTTCAGTTAGTTATTGTGACTTTTGCCTTGCATCACAGATGAAACTGCTGTAAGTTTTAGCAATCAGCTAATGAGCTTTTTCACGTTGGAAAGGAACACGGAGGATCAAAAGGCTCAGCTTCTTTTCTTACCTCCTTCTACAGAAAGGAAAACATTTTAAACTGGCACAGAGGCTTTGAAGAATCCTACACCATACAGAGGATCACAGGCCCTTCCCACCCTTAGGTGAGAAGTCCCCCAACCTGCATTATGTTACGGGGATTGTGGCAACAGCACGAGAAATGCTGAAGCTGCTCTGTCGTGATGGTGGCTGACTACAGAAGGAAGCAGGCCACCAGCAGCATCTCCTCCTCTCACATAGAGGACAACAGTAGCCAAGACATCCTTGGCAAGCAGAGGTGGCTGGTATTGAGTAATTCAGAAACCGTGGGCAGTTGCCCTCCATCCCCTGCAGAAGGATAGGTGACAGTGGAATTTGTTTAAAACATACTTTTTCACAAATTATAAAAGCAAAAGGATCTCACAGGTCGAGCAAAGCAAGAGAAAATAGACTTCAAAGATGTTCCTAGTGTTTTATACTACAAAGGTAAAGCAAGAGGATGACAGAGTTTAAAAAGAACTGTAACTTTTATATCAATCAGCAAGACGTCATGAGCTGAGCAAGACCTGGCAACACTATCAAAAATACATCATTAAGTTACCGAACAAGCGCTCCATACTTGGCTTTAGGGAAGACCCTGAGAAAACAGGTCAACTTCTAGCCTTTACAAGAAAATGTCAAGGGTTGTATCTCTCTCACAGCCAAGACACCATACCTCTTCATCATCCTTTCAGCTGACCATGGAGCAGCAAATGAGATCTCAGCAGGAAAAAGCCTTTTGATCCATACCTGCTTCTACAAAATGACGAAGTAACAAACTCCAGCCTCTTGCAGATATTTGCAAAAGCACTACACTTAAATTGTTCTTCTAATCATTCTGAGAGGATGTTGAATTTTTCACAGTTTCTGGTAACAACTTCTGTAAGACACTGGATTGTGTAATTCTGGAAAAAAAACCCTAACTTTTACAAACAAAAAACTAAGGGAGAGAAATCTTGGTATTTCAATTTGAGTTTAAGATTCCCAATACATTTAATTAGCCTGTCTCACGACCACCCATACATGATTTTGTGATTTATTTGAAAAGTTACCATCACAGACAAGTAAACTCTGGCTGGCCTCTTGAACTACTTTAAAATTAAATAACTTCATTTTCATAGAACTTAGTCAAGATCATTTACCACCAGCCATTTAGAGAAACTGTTTAGGTTAACAGAGATAAGGCAAACAGTATTTACCAGTCCTTAAGTGAATTTCCTCAGTCCTCTATAAACTGTTATGCTTATCTGATCCATTAAGACAGGACTGACTGCTGATACAGGGAGCACCACAGCTGACTAGCATGCTACACATTGTCAGGAACTGGCTCTTCAGCCATACTGCAAACCAGCATCAGCAAATAACGGGAGGAAAAAAAAAATTAAAAAATGAAAAAAAAAAAAAAAAAAAAAGGCTGGATTTAGCTCAATAACAAGCTTGTGAACTGAGAAGACACAACCGTAAGCTTGTCGCCCTTCCCTGAAGAGGCTTTCTTGCAAGAAGCATGGGTGAGCCACCAAGGCTGTGCTAAACAAACCCACCAAGCAACTGCTCTGCACACTCAGCAGCCAGACCACTACTTCTTGCACAGATACCCATCCACCTGATAGCTTTCATTGGCTATTACATTAGTTGAATTAAAGGCAAAACATAGTCTCCATACAGCTAAAGCAAATACTTCATTACACAAGACTGAAGAGAGTAGTCTGTTTCCACTCAGGGCCAGTCCACTGCATGGAGGCTTAGGAATACACCTCCAGTATGAAATACTGAAAAACTTATAACTAGGATAGATTTAGACAAATATCAACAAATATCCCCTTCAGCTTACTTTCAGCTAATTGTGAGTTTAGATGGAAATTCAGTTTATGTATAAAAGTAACCATAATTTAAAAGCGATGTATATATAGGGAATCCCATCCTAGAACTACACAACCTGCCTTTTTTACTTTTGTAAGCAAACATCCCCAGGATGATATTCCTGACAGCCCACCTGAGCCAGAACACTGTTATAAGAATATAATTTGTTCCTCTCTTTTAGTGATCAAAATGAAAGCAGTCTCCCATATTTGATCTGGCTTTCTGCACATGCTAGAATTACGTATTTTTCCAAAAGCCTTCTGTCACCAGTTCTCAAAGAATGCCAACCTGTCAACACACTTTGTTTTCATTGTCTTTTGGATCATGTCACAAATCAACACAGTTCAGTTAAAAAGAAAAAAAGAGAGGGAAGGGACAAAAGTGGAAGGAAAGATAAAATGGGACAGGGTTTCTTCTTCCCCAGACAACATCACCCCCCTGCAAGCCAGAATCTCTAACCCACAGAATGAGCTGTTCTGCAAACAGACAGGAAGAAACTTCATGATCCTTCTTTTCATTAAATGCACAAGTCACAAGCCATTATAAATAGAAATGTCAATTTTTGCTTGAATTGCAAACCCGCTTTTTTGATTGTTGCCACCTGCTGCAGGTAAAAACATCAAAAGTTATTTCTTAGTTGCCCTCCCTAATACTGTAATTTTATTATGCTTTCAATTTTTTAACAACACTTTCTCCCTCTGAGAGCAATATATTCCTTATACACAGTTCTTCTATGAATTTCACATAGATTTTCTTGGGGGAGAAAAATCACCACAGGAGATTCAGGTTTTAAGAATAATCGGAAAGTATGTATTAGAGAAAATAAGACCTTTTCTTTCTAAAATTTTAAAAGGCTGTTCAGAGGGTATTTGTCTTAGTTACTCATTGCTATATAAACATAAATTCCTGCAAACTATACTGGGATCCAACCAGTTTTCAAGGGTAGTGATAATCTGTATTTGGCCAAGTGCCCAAGAACATCCTCAAGGTCCAAGGATATACCAGAGTGATGCACATACTGTTTTAAGATACAACAAAGCCTTTGGAAAGTTAAGTGACTGCACACCTGAGTCATTGTCCAAATGAGACATTTTGGCCTTTCGCATTTACTTCCCAGTGCCAGAGAGACTCTGGATTTTGATGAAGTTAGATCAGAGAGAGAAATCAAAACCAAAAGGTTCTGTGGAAGAAACAGACTCTTACTATACACTGTAAACCTTTAAATATTGTGCTGCAAGCAGCTCAACTACTTTCCATCCATAACAACTCAAGTAGAGTTATTAAAAGGTAGCAAATATTCCATTTAAAAACTGAGACAGAAAGGAGAAGCTGTGACCGCTCTGGAGAACATAGAGATTTGCTACTGAAAACACAAGGACAACTGACTGTATTTAAAGTCCATGCTTCACAGTAATGATTCATATTGTTTTTTAAAGATTAATCCTTGGTTTTGTTCTGGAATCCCAGTTGTTGAGAGAAGGACCATGTACCTGGTGGGGGGGGGGGGGGGGGGCGGAATATACATGCTCTAATTTAAGCAAAAGGCAAAGCAGTACAAGAACACAGCTGTGTATGCGAGACCAAACACTTTCATCACACAGGTAGCACCAGGTGGCACTATTTTGAGAGCAATATTGATATAACAGATTGGGACACCAGATTCCAAATCAGGAGACTAAAATGCCATTCCTGACCCTGCTGCTGGCTTCCTGCAAGACCATGGGTAAGTCACTGAGCAGCTGTGGACTCAGAGAGGCATGTTAAGTTCTCTCTCTCTCTTAAAGAATGGAAAAAAAACACAGCTTGCATGTTGAAAAGAGTACCAGCACAGCAAAATACCATTTTTATTGTCACTTACTTTGGTGTGCAATGTCATGCAACAAACTCCAGTAACTCACAGTGCATTTTCAGAGAGAATATTTGCTGTGGATCTCAGCACATGTGTTAACTCCCACCGGGGCCACCTGATCCATTTCTCCTTTTGGTAACTCGTATTGAGAATGGAAGGAGGATGCTAACACAAAAGTAACAAGGAAGAAAAAAAAAAAAAAACAAAACAAACCACACAACAAAAACCAACATAACATTCCCAATTCTTGGCCTGGGCTCAGGTGAAAACCATCAGGAAATAAAAAAAGAAAATAAGTTGTAGAGAACAAAATATTGCATTGCCCCTGCTTTCCACTCTTCCCCCTTTCTGCAGATTATCCCTCCCTGCAGCACTTTTGCTAATGTCATGATATCTCCCCCCAGTAAAACCCTCCAACAGCTGCAAACCTGAATAATAGTCCACAGACACAGATATGAAGAAAGATGTTCATAACAGTCATTTAAATTTAAAATATAGGGGGGGTTTTTTAAACACAAGTCAAAATAACCAAAGGCTATACAGGCAAGGTGAACTCTAGTTATGCATCCCATGAGTAAATAACCATAAACTACATGGGGATCAAACAAATGAGACACTGATAATGAAATGGTCTGACTGAAATTATGCCCAAGATATGTTTGTAATACCTGGGTGGGGGTTTGGGGTGGTTTTTTGGTTTGTATTTTGGCTTAAGGTTTTAAATAAAACTCAATTTCTGGTAGATTTGTTGTAAGAAAAATAAAAGTTCATATTGGATTAAATTCTACACAAGAAGAAATTAAGCGTGATTCATGACAAATCTTGCTGGCTGTTTTACAAGGCATAGGAGTGAACAAAACCAAAAGGGAAGCAAAAGGAATACCACTGACCTCACTGCACTTTCCTCCTGGGAGAACTAGTGGGCTTGCTTCCACTATTCTTTAAGAAAACCTTGAGGTAGTTTATGTACATCAACATACAAGAGACAACCTTTGGGGGAGGGGACCAGACTCCTAAAAAAAGCCTGCAAAATAGAAAATCCTCAGACAGAGGTGAAAAAAAACACTGTTAAAACCTGTTAGGGAAGACAGACTGCACAGCCCGGCAGTGCAGGCCAGGTGAGTCAGCCAGGCACGAACAGAGAAGCCCTCAGCTCTGAAGGAAGACAAAAGCTACCTGGCCACATATGTGGGCATGATTTGTTTCTATCAATATTTGTTTTCTTTTCACTTCTTGTTCTTACATTGCCCTTCTTGCCAGAGAACCTGAACCGAATTAAACAACAACAATCAACATCTGCAATATGAGGTCTAAACTCTTTGCCTTTCCACAGAGAGAGGGGTAAGCAAAAAAGAAAGCTTCACTTCGGTAGGAGTTACATCAAACCACCCAAATTTTAAACAGACAATAGATTGCACGAGAAAATAAAAGGTCAAAGATAAACACGGCTTACATAGGTGCACAGAGCATAAGATCTAGGACCACCCTTCATCCCAGTGGAAGGAGGACTTTATTCCACAATTTAGCCTTTTGCAGTAGGTATTTCCCTTGTGCCAGAGGAGCAAAACCACTTACAAAAGCCTCATTTTGGAACTCTAGGTTCCAGCATAAAAGATTCTACAAGATGCCCAGCAAGGAGCAATCCAAAAGGGAAATTTCTTTGCCTACCACTAGGTGGGCACATTCTTTCACACTGCCTCCTCCTGGGCAGGCAACAGATGCCTGGCGATCCAGCTACAGGAGAACGTTGTCCATTAGTGCCACCAAATCCTCTGCAGTTTCATGCCCTGGACTCAATCCAAGATATGCCCAGTTTAAAATATGAGAAGCCATTAAATGAGTCTGTAGTCAGGGTTTAGAAGGTTTTCTGTGAACTCTGCCCATCAGACAGGAAATATTGTGGCTGTAATAATTTGGGGCTACCTTATTATTTCCCCTTGGACTGACTATCAGGGTCTGAAACAAGAAGAAGAAGTTGCTTCTGCAATGCACTGGCTTTTTCAACCAAAGATAGCACCAACTCTTCACAGCTCTTGCACACAATCGAAAAGAAACGTATCAGACTGCCAAGTCTTGCCCTGAAACTCCTCCGCACCTCGTACCTACTGAAAGTAACTCAGGTGGGTGTTTATTCATAGGTTGGTCCTGGCCATTTGAGGTGGCCTTCCAAAAAAGAGGGCTTTCCAGCAAATCCTTTCCAGGTTTTACACCCCCGCTGCTCAACTCCATTAGCTGGATCCATGAAAAAGTTTGAGTTTCTTGAAAGACAACCCCCTGATACAGAATTTGGCAGCTTCAGTAGACACTCAAGGGTTTGTTTTTAGCCTGTGAAAAGCTTCAAACTTTGCACACTTGCTCCTTCCTCCTGCTTATTTCACTAGGATATTTTATAAGTGTCTACATGGCAAACCTCAGATGGGAGATAAAGAAATATTTTATTCATTTTTGCCAAACACCTTTGGTTAAAAAACAAGAATAGGAGACAAACCAGGACGTAAACTTGAAAGGCAAAAATTATAAGGCAGCTACAGTGTGTGTGTATATAAGAAGCTTTACAGTAATCACAGTATTGTAAATATTTCAAGTATTTTGATTACAGAAGTTGACAACATGCATTCCAGTCATCACAATTTTCTTGGTATAGAAGAAAGGTATGATATTACACAGGCCATATTAACACAGGTTTTATAGCAGCTAGGTCACCAAAGCAAGAAAACATCTTTTTCATGAAGACTCCAAATTTACATATAAAGAAGAAAAGAAAAAAAGGTCATGTACAGATGCATACATATTTCTAAGGTGTTTGTTGATTTTTTTTTTTCTTTTTTTAAAGAATTGAAAGGCATTCATTCGGGTTAACTCAGCAACAAATTCATTCATTTTCAGTAGTATCTAGTAATCTGGGACCTAAGACTTTTCTGAGGTGAAAAAAGGCAAAAAGTTTTCCAAAGCATCAAAATCTAGCCAATACATAGCACAAAATATTAACACTACTGCATCTGCAAGATCTACCTGGCCACACAACTACCCACAGTTATTTTCCCATCTAAATGAGAAGTTAAACGCTGAAAAGGGAATTGGTGGGCTTTCAAGTAGAAAGTTTTTAATACTTAACTTTCCCTTATACACTGGTTCTGGTTTGAATACCACCTCTTCTGCTGCAAGGCCAGTGGACCAGAAATGGGTACACATACACAGACTGGGGATGCTGTTCTATCAGAAACAAACCAGTAACGTGCCCGGTATTTACCATTCAATAGCAAACATCTAAACTTTTTCTATTTCCAGTTCTGAAGTAAAGGTTGGAGGAACCTGTTGAGGTCAGTAAGAGATTTGTAGGAAATTTACAGTCCTGCATTGTACAAAACACATCACCTATGTGGACCTGTTTTCTTCTGGTGGTTTCTTTCAAGAGAAACTAGCCCCTTGATGGAGACTTCTACAGTGCAGCAGATACACAAATATGAATAAATAACTCTTTGGTCCATTTGTCATACTCTGCATTCCTCGCTACTGAAGGTTAATACCAAATGAGATTTCTCCTTTGAATTACTTAAATGTAAAATTTATGCTAAATAGCACAATTCCCAAGTGTTCCAGGGCGAGCTAGTACAAAAGTCACTTTCTTCTTTAACTCAAAAATGCAGAAGCAGGGTCTCCTAGGTTTGTAGAAAACATTTACATTATTAGTAGTATGGCAGCAAAGCAGACAGAAGGCATAAGAATCATAGAATCATTTAGGTCGGAAAAGACCTTGAAGATCATTGAGTCCAACCATCATCCATGCCCACTAAACCATGTTCTGGAGTACCTTGTCTATGGGCTTTTTTAATACCTCCAGGGACGATGATTCAACCACTTCCCTGGGCAGCCTACTCCAATGTCTGACAACCCTCTCAGTAAAGAAATTTGTCCTAATATCCAACCTAAATCTCCCTTGCCGCAACTTGAGGCGGTTTCCTCTTGTCCTATCACCAGCCACCTGACAGAAGAGACCAGCACCCACTTACCTCACTACAACCCCCTTTCAGGTAGCTGTAGAGAGTGATAAGGTCTCCTCTCAGTCTCCTTTTCTCCAGACTAAACAACCCCAGTTCCCTCAGCCGCTCCTCATAAGACTTGTGCTCCAGGCCCCTCACCAACTTGGTTGCCCTTCTCTGAACACGCTCCAGCAACTCAATGTCTTTCCTGTAGTGAGGGGCCTAAAACTGAACACAGTACTCGAGGTGCAGCCTCACCAGTGCTGAATGCAGGGGAACAATCACCTCCCTGCTCCTGCTGGCCACACTATTTCTGATATGTTTACATTGTTAGCAGTATGGCAGCAAAGCAGACAGAAGGCATAAGAATAAGCTTCATACAGATGCTGATGCAGAAAAGGAAAGGTAATTCAAACTCCACTTGTGTTTTTCCCTAGCTCTGAGAAGCATCCTTTCTGACTGCTGTTGTGTACTGCACCAGTAATAAATTCAGCCTGTTACTTTCTCAGCCTCTTACAGCATGGAAAGTTTCAGAGCTAACCCAGCCTGCTCCTCCCTAGGTCCCTACTACCCTGAAACTTTCAGAAGACTCACCTTACTTAAAAATAAATCTGACAAAGCTTGGCAGGTACTCATCAAGAAATATGATTTTGCATGTCCAGAATGTGAAGAGGAAAAAAAAAAAAAAAAAAGGCATTGCTTTCAATTCCAGCAATGAAATTGTTGCCATGTATTATTAGCACGTTTATAGGCTACTGTTTATAAACACTCTGTTATGCTTTTTAAAAAAAGGTAGCTTTTCTAAAAGGCTGATGCTCAGGAGGGAAGAGGAACAGTTTGAAAAGAATGGTTTTCACCAAAATAATCCATGGTACTGGATTAAGATAAACTCAGGCAAAGGTAATTCACCCTGTCATTAAAATACAGTTGTGAAAGGATTTTGTAGCATTCCCTGGCTAGACAGGCCATCTGATCTCACCAACTCTTGAAGTTCATTCAGCTGCTCTGTACATTAGAAAAAGTATTATTACTGCTACCAGTTATCTTTGAACAAAGATAAAACCTGTATTTTTGAAGCCAAAAATGTTTCTGCTAAACCTTTAGGAGGCAGTTAAAATTCTGGGCCTGCATCAAGGCATGGGAAGAATCCACTGTCCTCTCACAGCCCTTTATTTTCTGGGAATCACAACAGAACCAGGGTTTAGTTTTACCAGTTTTGTTATATTAAGACTTCAGGCAAAAATTTTAGAAGCCCTATGAAACCACGGTAATTTGTTAATATTTGCTGATAAAATTATTTATTAGAAGCAGCTTGCATCATCGGTTCAGATAAAACACGGCACAAACTGAAGTCAGCTTTTAATCTTGCCCGATATATCAAAGCATCAGGATACAGTAGATTCTCAACAACAAATTCCAGCATCATACACCTTCCCTCATAAATAAAGACAAATTTTAGCAGCTGTACAATAACTTTTCCTCCATGGTCAGTCTCAAGAAGTTTTTCATTAATATAATCCATAGAAACAATTTCCTCCGGTGACTTACTTGGGACTGTGACAGGTACCCACTGTGCTAAAAAGCCTTCTCTTTGCATGGTCTGTACCCGAGCAGGAGATGACAACGTAACCATCGGATCTGCTTAAGAAGAAACACCCTGCAGCATGGCTAGAAGAGATATTCCTGGAATAGCCATTCATGCTTCAGCTAGGTGAACATATGCTACTAACAAGCATCTGCGGGTTGTTGGGCTTTCTCATTTGCTCTTCATTTCCATCTATTCAAAGCACTTCTTCAGCTCCTTTGGTGTGTTCACTTGCCAGGAACATCCTTCCAGGTCATGATATCTATATTCAACCTGTCTTTTTCTTTCCTTTTTTCAATATCTTTAAGGCAACTCTTCAACACTTTACTTGCCTTTTTGCAACCAGAAGTTCTCCAGAACAAGGCATCTTTTGACATACACTTTTCCAATTACAAATAATTAGGCCAAAGATTTATTAGCTGCACTAACAAGTCCTTTTCCCGGTTGTTGTTCAGTATGTTGCAAAGACAGTAAGTGGATTTAAACTTCTTTCATAGGGATGTATGTTGCCCCAGGTTTTTATTATACAGTATGATCTATATGAGCACTGAGGCAATTCATACTTTAAATTACAGTATCTGTCTATCATTTTCCTCAAATGTATCTAGTCAACTGAGCAACGCTGGAAGCTGCATTTTCACTACAAAAAAATTATCTCCATTTTCCAGATTAATTATCCATGAAGGTGATCCCACCTAGAGAACTTGCTCAAAACTTCTAGCGTGGTAGCTCCACTAACTTTTCTGAAGCAGTCAGCATACTCTTGTCACACTCAAACTCTTCCAAATGCTTATTTTCATTCCCTGTCACCCACATCAAGAGATTCCCTTATCACGGGTTTGATTTTTACTTTTACACATGCAACATTCAGGTACTTCCTAGTCAGCTTTACAGGGCAATGTGCATCTTCAGAGGGAAATAAAAAGGCATGAGAATGCAGCAAAGAAAAAAATACGCCAGAGACTATTAGAGCTGAAAGACAATTGCTATCAATCCTCAGTTTTAACCATCATGCCACTATGGAAAAATCAGATGAACCAAGGACTAGTAAAAGATTACAACTTCCTTCCAGTAATTAGTAAACAGACCTTTCTGATGGTCATGTCAGAAGAGTTGCCCAAAGCAAAGTACAGTGGGCATACTACCTGTCCCTGCTTTCAAGGTACACCAAACTCCAGAGCTATACATGCTCAGGAGATTCTAAAATTTTTCAAGAGTGATCTGTGCAAATGTTTTGCCAGCAACACTACCAGCTACATATGGATGCGTCAATTAAAAAATTATATAATTTCCCAATGCAACATATCTTGCTGCTATTTCAAAATAAGTATTTTTATGGCAGATCCTCATAATCACACAAAGCATTCTTCCTTTAGAATACCTCATTAGCAGACATAACCTTTCATTTTTAAAAGGAGATTTCTGTATTTCGTGCTTGGTCAAAAGGTCTCTGAATTGATAAATAGCATTTTAATTATCCATCTAAAAGAGTTCAGTAAAAGATGATCACAGAATGGTTGAGGTCGGAAGGGAACCTGTGGAGGTCATCTGGTCCAACACTCCTGCTCAAGCAAGGTCACCTACAGCCAACTGCCCAGGGCTACATCCAGAGAGCTTTTGAACATTTCCAAGGACGGAGACTCCACAACCACCCTGGGCAACCTGTGCCAGTGTTTGAAAACCAGAAAATTCACCTACTGTGAATGCTGTCAATTTGTGCCCGTTATCTCTTGCTCTGTCACTGGGCACTACTGAGAAGAGTCTGGCTCCCCCTTTCTTAATTTCCTCCTACCAAGTATTTATACACATGGATGAGATCCCCCTGAGCCTTGTCTTCTCCCAGTTGAATGGCCCCAGCTCTCTCAGCCTCTCCTCATATGAATGCTCCAGTCCCATAGTCACCTTTGTGGCCCTGCGCTGGACTCATTCCTGTATGTCCATGTCCGTCTTGTACTGGGGAGCCCGGAACTGGATCCAGCACTCCAGGTGTGGCCTCACCAGTGCTGAGGAGAGGGGAAGGATCACCTCCCTCCACCTGCTGGCAACACTCCTCCGAATGCAGACCAGGAGGCTGTTGGCAAATTCTCTAAGATAACCTATAAAAACCTCTGTCTCCTTCAACTCCCGTAAATCAGGTCTGGGGGAAAGAGCCTAACATGCATTCAGAAGCCACAGCAACTGGATTATAACCAAAAAGATATCTCCAGAGTAACTTTCCGACTGGCAGCACTTCTAAGGTTAGCCTAGGTTATACAAACAATATCCTACAGTGAAGTATTGTCTGTGACAATAGGATACAAGATGTGAGGTTAATACTGTACAAAAAATTCACACTCATTTAAGACTTTTGTTAATGATAGCGACAACCCTCACCTTCTAGGTGGCAGACAGTATCTACATGTGAGGTAGGTGTCACCTGAGATTCAGAGCTCCAGGGAAGCAGCAGCACCTTGTTAAAAAGGATAAAAGTGTGCTACTCCCTAATGTGCAAGTTCTTTATATGTATAAATTAACTTTTATTTACATTTAGATTTCACACAGAAACTGTGAGATATGGAGCAACTGCAGAGAGTCCAGCAAAGGGCCACTAAGATGATTTAAGGGACTGAGGCATCTCTCCTACAACAAAAGTCTGAGAGAGATGGGGCTGGACCAGATGACCTCCAGAGGTCCTTTCCAGCCTCAACCATCCTGTGCTTCTGTGAAGGTGTCAAAGCTCATACTTTTTAGTTATGAGTGATTGAGAAAGGTACTTTGACACATCATTCATAAAAATTAAGGATAAACTATTTCTCCAGTGGAGTGGTGAGCAGAATGTTAAAGGATACAGGGGAAAAAAAAAACAAAACAAAACCAAACAACATCCCTGCTAAGGTAGTCAACATCCCAGAAGCTTAAGTTAATCTCTCAACTGAGATGAATGCAGGTTTTTCCCCTTTTGTAGTACAAATATGGGGTTTTTTTAGTTCACTCTTCCTTTCCTCCCTCTATCAAAAGTAACCTCATCTCAGTATATTCAAAAGATAGCATCTTAAAGTCATTTTCCCCTCCTTATTACTGATAATGTAAGGACAAACAGCTTAGAAGTCGTTGCAGTTAACAGAAACTATGAGCACTTCATCACAGGAAACTTTTCTTAAAAGATGTAGAAAGATCATTCACTGATAATCTAAACCAAACTTAGGGTTATACACACAGAGTATGAGTAACTAAAAGTTTCACCAACTGCCTTTGCCAGTTCTCTGCTTCCTGATAGAGCCAAGCTCCCTAGTAGCTACCACATAGCTTCCCGCCCTGCTGCACAGACACCTTTAAGATATTCACCTGAGCCAATATAAGTCATTAGGCAAAGCACTCCTTAAACAGATCTCCGCTTTTGATTTGTAAACTAGATAGGATTCCCTAAGTAACACTTTACTGCACTGAAAACACATACCCTTGCCGCTGTGCTCTCTTCATTTCTTCCTCCCAAACTCCCCAGCTGAATGCCCAATATAACTTGTTATGCCATTAGGCTCCCTTCTACTAATCATAGATACCACCACTGTGTGACACAGAACAGCAGGTCTCTGAGGGAAGAAAATAATGCTCCTGCGCAGGTCTGGTATGTACATCTTTAGTACTACCACTGTGATTTTAATATTAAGACTTACTCTATTACACCAGAAAAATAAGTTAAACAGATTTTATTTAAGGCAACCCAGATGTGTACATTACTGAAGAAAACTTATTTGTAAGGGGACACAGAAAAAAATGTATACATAAGAAAGGCTCCTACCTGTTTTTCCAATGATAAAAAATAGCCATACATACATACACAGAAAACATTTTAGACTACAATTCTGAAGACACAGCAACAGAACAGCAAACTATTTCTTGGGAAACCAGCCACCCACAAACAGACAAGTCCCTTTTCACTTGCTAAGTGAGAGCATTGCACAGTAGAAGTGCACTTTGCTCAGTGTTACAATAAGAGCTAACGCCGTCCTGTCCCAAGCTGCTTAAGATCAGATATAACAAAGCAGTTTAAACCAAAGAGAAATCATGCACTGAAAAGGAAGGCCAAAATTATAAGTCCTGGGATGACGACTTGATTCACAGTTTACTCAAGTTAATGAAAAGACTCCAACTCCCACAGATTTCAGCAGGTTATGAAACAGGTCCTGCAGAGGGAAATGTTCCAACTCACAAAGAGCAAAGCCGAATTTTGATACCTAATTGCCACCACTGCTTATGAAGAAATCCCTGGTGTAAAATAGAGAACAAATACAATGATTTCGCTTTCTCATTTTAAAAATGGCATGAAAGGAACAATAAAAGAAAGTTATTGAAGAGAACTAGATTGTTCCCAGCTGTTGTTATAAAATACTACAGCTGTTCGTGTCATTGCAGCTAATGACCAGTTGCACTTTTTCAAAGATTGTAACACAGCATGACCATTGTAATCTACATCAAACCAAAACTTGGCAAGCATCATGGAAAAAGACTAAAAAATTATTTAAATATTCTGTTTGGTTGGGGTTGTTTTTTTTTTAAAATTTCTGTTCATGGGTTGTTTTTTGTTGTTTGGGGGGGATAGGAAGGGATTTTGTATGAATGGTTCTGCATTCAAATTGTCAATTATGTTAAACTGCTTAAAAATGATGGTAAATAAAAGGTATTAAATTACTAAAACTGTCTTTTCCAGTAATAAAAGCAGAATTCAGCCAAGAAATCCCAAATTTGTTGTTGAAAAGAGGTGTGCTGAGTAAAACTATCTCAAGTCCAAAGTGGATTACAAAACATCTTTTCTCTGGAAGCAACAACAGGGTGGGCTTCCCCATTTAGAAGTTTTTAATTGTTTTGTTAACTGTACTATATGTGAAGCAAACCATTTTTTTCATAAGATTCAAATACACAAATGCAAAGAAAACATTAAAATAGAAAAAAACCCACATATACAGATGCAGAAAGAATTTTCAGATACAACTCTCTACTGGAGCATTACTCCTTGACAGATGGAGAAAAAGCTAGGGGAAAAGCATGTATTCCCACATAAAATCTTCACAGAACCTGGAACATACTATTTCAAGTAATTTCATGTCATTTCTAGAGAAAATACATGACTGTGTTCCGCTCTAGCCATGTGCCTTCCCCTCCAAAATCACCCATATAGAACTATAGACCAGGAAGAAGTCACAAGTTCGTTCACTGTTTTGGTTTTTTGGTTTTGTTTTGGTTTTTTCCTAGTTACCAAGAAAATAATTAATTTATTAAGAAAGCTAGCATTCATTTTACCAGTTTCTCCACTTCAGGACAGAAAAACACTTCCAGAGGAATTCCAAACACTTCAGAAAGAGTACCACCTAATCACACACAGCATACACCTGTTTTCATAGGAACCAATCTGGGACTTCGTAACAAATACAGCCATAGCAGAAGTACAATAAAAACAAAGCACCCCTATCCAAAGAAAGAGAGAAATAATTGTTAAACATGTACTTATAATGAAACACAGCAATGGAAAACATGTTAGAAGCTGAGCCTCTTTCTCTCACTTTGGGCCATCTATCTAGACTGCAAAGGATTTCTTTCCAAGTGATGGTTACTTCAAAACATGAACAACTCAGGAACTTTGCTTTATGTGGCCACGCAACTACTGACTTGTCACTATCAGCAAGTAAAAATCAAAATTAGTCATACAACCTACCTTCAAATACACTCACAAAAGCTTAAATTAAAAATTAAAATCTAATCACACACTAAATTAGGCCAAAAACCTGTAGTTTGGATTCTATTAATTAAGCCTATTGAACAATGCCCAGAGTGAGTGTTAAAGACCGTCTGCAGCATCACATCTGCGTAACCCATTATTAACACATGTTATTTTCAACATTCCAATCAGAAGTTCAAAGTGGACTTCCTTTCTTGTGGCAACACTGTGCAGGCGTGATATTTTTATATAACTAGCAAGTATCAGAGCCAACATTATAGCAGAGTTTGCTCCACAGCAGGTTAGTTATACTTTTTTGCTCCACTCCATCAGTTCTACATTGTGCAACATACAGGATGACTCAAGGAAAGTATTTTGGCCTACACGAATCTGACGCAATGAAATGGCTAAGCTGCATGCCTCTAAAAGATAGGATGGAGAAAAAAGAATATGGTGTAGAATACTGACATTGTTATACCAATACCTGTCTCCAACAGTACATGTTTAATCCCATTACAGCACTTCTCAATTTTGAAAGCCCTGTAATGCATCAGACTTCAATTATTTTAGTAAGTCATATATGCCTATCTGAAATATGGAAAACCAGCTATTACTACTGGAAGATTTAATGCAACCATATTGCATAGTTTTTCCTTTCTTTACCACGAAGATTTTGTACAATCTATGCAGACTAGGTTCTGCACCTTTTATGCTTAGAGTTTAAGGTGGGGTTTTAAAGTTCACTCATCTATGGTGAACTTCAGGTTTTTTTCAAGTATTACCTACTTCACCAAATCTTGCCTTCCATTGCTAACTAACTTCTGCAGCTGGTTGCAAAGACACCAAAGCATGAGTGTTAATACCACCTCTCCTCTCAAGTTAACCAAAACACACCACTGTCTATGCTAGCTCTCAGACATTTTTGCATACTACATGAGTTAAAACTAACAGTCACACTGTGAGTTTTCAACATTACTGCTAAGCAACCTGCAAGCAGCAGCTGAACTGCAAAATAGAGATATCCTTCTGTGACAAGTTGGGTAGAGCTTGAGCAGCACACTGATAGTGGAACTATTCGCTGAAAAGAAAGCTAGAGAGTCAGCAGCTGGTTGCAGAATTACAACCCAAGTCTGAGGGAGAGTCAGAATACACTTCCCCTATTCTCATGTGCTTCCCCAGGCACCTACAGATGCCTATAAGATGCACCAAAGGAAAAACACTGTGTTCAGTGAACCTCTTGCGTTAGGTACACACACCCAAATCACAACTACCAGGCAGCGCTTAGGCTGCTCGACATACTTAGCAGTAAGGATGAAAGCAATAAGGAGACAAAAGTTTGCAGAAATGTAGGAAAGGAATAGACAGGAAAAGACAGGGCATATTGAAACACACAAGGGAGAAATTATTTTAAAAACAAAACAAAACACAACACAACTACTCACCAAAAAGGAAGCTGCAACAGAAGTGCAGTACAGCACAGCTTTCTCTCCAAGTAGAAAGAATTTTGAGTGGTAGACAATTCTCAAACTAAATGTTTTCAAAAACTTCATAAAGTACACCCTAAAAGGAAAGAATGCCACCTACACCTTAAGCACATGCAACCCCCAGAGACGCAGGAATTACCTTCTAATTAAACCCACCATCTTTGACCTCTGTTGCCCTTCCACTCGGCTCCTTCTCCTCTGCAGCTCCAAACGTAAACGGTATTAGTTGGAAATTAGTTGGAGATTGTGTTGGCATCATAATTCAATCTTAAATAAGACAGTCATGGTCTCCTCATACAGCAGTGTTGCCATATCAACACTAACATGTCTAACCTCGCTTATAAATATAGATCTCATAGTCAGTTTAAAATGCACGCAAATGACTGTCAAGGAGGTACTACTCTGGAGGTGTTATTTCAACAGTAGCAGCTTTCTGGTGGAGGAGTAAGTAGGGTAGGAATAAGTAGTTCAGATTTTTATCTTTAAAAGAAAAATTTACCATCATAGCACTTATTGTCTCCCTGGTTCTCCACATACAATCTTCTGTCTGTTCTTTCTTTCAGTAATTAAAGGAGAGCAACAAGAACATACCTGGGGTACAATCTCCAGCAATAATACATCTGAATCTACAACCTGAGTGGCAGATCACTCAATGAGTCATGCACTTGCGTAAACTAGGCTGCACATAACGCTGTAATATTTTTCAGAACTGGGATGATACTTTCCACCATTATTGATTGAGAAGCCATAAAATGATCTTTTATGGGGAAAGTCAAGGTAAATGACTGATTATGAGAACAGGAAATTATTTAAGTGTTCAGCTGAAGAACCATTATGCAGTTGTAACTTGCATTTGACTCGTGAAACCGCATACAAAAGAATACAAGAAGGCACCTTTCCATGAAGATGATTTGAAGTGGCTTTTACTTCAGAAACTTGTGGCTTCTTTTATGGCACGCTTGAGAAGAGTGTTAAGCAGTATCTTTGTGTCTTAAAATACTCTTAAGGAAGTACTTTTCTCCACATTCTTTAAAGTTCTAAAGAGGGAACTATCCCCCACTACTTGCTGCTTCAACATTATTGGGAAGCCTTGGATGAATTAATATTATATTTAAATGGAGTACCAAATTTAAATTATAGTCCTGCCTTTGTACTTTAAGTAGGAGCCACTCGGCAAAACAGAAGAAACTAAAAATAAATTAAAAAAAAAAAGAAAGAAAAAAAAGAAAATATTGTGAGTTTGGAATATCTAAGCTACAGGTACTTATTCATTGACATTACCCAAAATTACTTTTGACAGAAAATTCCTTTAGAAATACTAGACAGGAAGGAATGCGATGACTTCTGGAAGTCATGGAACTACAAAAAAATAATTCAAAATATCAAGTTATGTAATCAAAGGTAAATATATTTTGCATTTGAGCTTCCTGCCACAACCTGCACAGAAAAGCAAGCATAACCATGCAACATCTATCATCTCTAAGTGGGATGCATGCGATGGAAGTAGATACCATTCAATTTGGGAATAGATAGCAGGGAGGAAACGACTGTTCTCTACAACATCCCCCTATGGAAAATTACCTCAACTGGCTCATATTTTCCAATTAAGTTAAATGCTGATAACATCCAGCATGAACTACTCTTTCAAGTTTCTCACCACCACTAGTGGTATCAAAAGCACCAGCTCTCTTGCTAGGCTCAGCCAAAAAGAGCAGGTAACGGAAGACAGCTTTAGCCAATATGGAATTCAGAAGCATACAAGAGGTTTTTAACACACAAACAAGGCAATTTTGCCCCTCACCTCATATCAGTCCTGAGACTCCGCAAACTTAGTGAGCCACTCTCATAATACAAAGCACGAGAAAAGCCTCCCGCCTATGCAGTGCAGTGATAACTGTGTAAGAAAGGCACCCTTCAGTGTGAACACAATTTTTCCCCTATGCCTTTACAGCTAAAGGCTTGTTTCACTAAAGGGGTTATTTACGGAATGATCTTAATGACTAAGAGGCTCAGTGAGTTCACAAATCAAAATAAATCACCAGCTTTATTACATAAGCATAACTGTCAAGCACTGTACTTTGGTTTTGTTTCAGTTTCTCATTACTACATTCACAATCCTTTACAAGCATTATACACCCGTCACACATATATGCAGGTTTATACAGCGTAAAACACACAAAGACTGCAATACCCAAGCAGGTTCCAGCTGACAGCATCCACTGGTCTGACAAGTAGTAACTAAGTTTTGACCACGAGATAAGAACAAAGTGGTTACACATAGGAAAATAACATGCCAACCTCATTTTCTAAGTAACCATAAAGCCTATGCAAGCATATTCAGTTGTTTTCTGCTCTCAGCTGCATCTCATATGGCTTGCTTCACGAAGGTACCAGGGGATCTGCAATTACAGAGTTACCAAAGCTGAGGTGGAGGAACACCCATCCCTTCAAATGAAGGTAAAAGTGGATGGAGGAGAGCAGATAATCCCCAGCTGTACTGGTGCCACCTTTCTGACACAGCTGAAGGTGGATTCTCTAGTTAATAACACTCCTTGAACCCAGATGCAGGCTTCCTCAGATCAAGCAAGTACATTCCTAAGTACTACAAGGATAAATTAATTAAAAGAAAAATGGAGTCAGCTTTCCTATGCCAATAGGAACAGCTACAAAGCAACTCCTTCCTTTCCCTCATGAGGATCAGGCAGATACCAAATCTTCAGCACGCTCAGAAGAGGGCCACATAACCATTTACTCTCCTGTCATTAGACAGCTATAACTATCCAAGTAACACTGGTCCTTATCATGCATTTCCTAACACTCAAATTTACACCAAAATAAATATCAAATTCACCAATGCTACTGACATTCAGGTCATCACACAATTACTCAAAAGCCACTGAAGGGCAGCCCAGCACTTGCAGGATACATCTATGCTAGAAAAACTGCACTTGATTCACAGAGAGACAGAGGCAGGCTTCTGCAATACACTAATGCTGGATTCCAGCCTGGAGCACAAGCCATTGGCAAGTACACACAAGTCTCCCTGGACTAATGGAAACTCTAAACTTCCATGCTAATTCCCATTATTGACAGCAATTTTACCTTTCATGAATCTGAAATTAACACTGATGGCTAACATATTGATCATGAGCTGGCATTCATATTATATTACAAACAACCAACAGCCTGAACTTTAGAAGACCATTAACAATGACACAGTTTGAAATTCAGAGACAGCAGGGACTGGTGTCTAGTTTTTTTGGGTGTTGTCAATTGTCAATATAACTGTGTACACCTCAGCACACAATCCACAAGAGGAAAGGAGATTGCCAGCACCAAGGTTCACAAGCAGTGGCAGCAACCCATCTAAACAGCTGAGATGGAAGGATTTCACTAAAATTCCACTTTCCTTCAAAGCAAAAAAAAAAAAAGAAAACAGGGGGAAAAAAAACAACAAAAAAAACCCAACTACCAAACCACTCAAAAGCACATAACCATCTGACCTGCCCAGAAGAATCAAAACAATCACTGTACCTAGCTAACAGCAAGATTTCCAGGAAATCTTTGTATGACTACACCAGTTCACTTTCAAAGTTTTTATTTAGGATTACTCTGCTTTAGAGCAGTATTTCTAGAAGGCAGTAATGCAACACTGAATATTTTGAGGAGGTCAAGTAACACGATACACAGCTTTTCCCTCCACGTCAGTGGGGTTCAAAACTTGCTAATGTCAGTAGTGACCAAAAGCTGTTGACATCAGACAGCTGTTATGTGACCCATGAGGAATGAGCTAGTATCCTCAGACCAGTTTTTCCCAGACAGGTATTCCTACCTTCACAAGAACAATCAAGCCCACACTCTGGCTGGCAAGTCTCAGGAGTTAAAAGCAGTGTGGACAAAGAGTAGCTTCCTCAGTCCTGAAGGAGAACAAGAACTTAGACAGCTCTGTCCAGGTGAAGGCTGCATCACACCTCTAATGAAAAAGCAAGTAATTTCAATTCGTAAATATGTCAAGTCAGTATTTGCTGCAAGTCAGTGTTGTCCTGAGCCTTGATCCCACAAACTTCTGAATGTACCTGAATGTACAGGTCACTGTATTTGCAGTCAACAGATCAAAGTGTTGCTCCTCTACAAGATCACAAATCCAGAGAGTGAAGATGAATTGTCTAATACATACCACCTTAAGGAGAGTACGAGAGTAAATCAAAAAAGTACTTCTCAAACCTTAACTGCATCCTCTGGATTCACATACTTTTCCTTTAGCTCAACAGAACGCAAGTTTTATCAACTTTAATAAGAGTTAATTGGCTACTGAAAACTTAATATTACACGCAGACTTGAATTTCTTCTTTACACTGCTCATTACACAACAGTGTCAGATCCAAAAATTTCACTCCAACTGTAATTGTGCACAAGCTGCATAACAGAAGTGGGAGAAGACCAGGACCTCATAAGCATCAGGGGCTCCTAAACCTTTTTCCCCTTCTCCCAAAAGCATGTTTTATTTTTGATTCAAATCAGTTTAAGCACAGTTCAGACAATTCAATAAGCAAAGCAAAATGAGTATGAGATGAAGTCCTCGCCTATGGAAATATCCCACTTCTCAGTATATTTGAGTTTTTTAAGCATGAGAAGACACAAAAAAAAAAATGCCAGCAGCAACCCCCTGAAGAGGCAGCTCTCAGCCACAAGCAATCTGCATGAAACTGCTGGAACCGTAACCTCCCCAAACCCACCCCACCATTATGTAACGGTGCCGAGCCAGGATTTTCACCAGCCAGCCCAGAATTGTTGTTAGAAAGAGACATCTCCTGTCATGCACCAGCAAATCGAAAGGGTTTTAAAAAAAATGCCAACCAAACACAATAAAAACAAGAAAAAAACACCCCACACGTGCAAACAGAAGAGAGTTTAATCCAGAGCCTACATCCATATGCTAAAAACATTTCCTTTCCAAGTAAGGTTTTATATGGTATTCTAACTTAAAAAAATAAAAAGTTGTTTTCACAGATTATACCTCACCAATGTAAGAATATCTGATTTTCCTCTCTAAAATACCAAGGTTCTCCAACTACTTACATAGGTACTTACAAGGTGCCTTTTTATTTTTTTTAATTATTCCTTTAACATTGCAAGCCTGTTTCAGTTGTTCATGTCAAGAAGGTACAAATCATGTCCTATAGGAAAGAAACAACAAAGTAATCTTTTCCTATCTCTGTTATTATTGTTTTCTACTTGATTTCCTTACAGTCTATATGAAGGCAGTGTGAAGTGCCTATGATACAGCAAAGAATAATCCTATTAAGAATCAGTTTACTGTGTACTACTCTCTTCAGATGCTATTTTAAGACCTTAAAAGGATTTCAATATTTAATAAAGGACTGAACCAGTTAAACAAATCCTCACATCTCCAGTGAAACACTGACGTTATGAGACAAGAGTCAAAAGGTGAGATGGACACCTAAGCAGCACGTATGTTCTGTTCTTTTTGTTCAATGCTTTAACTCAGGTTAACAAAGTTGATTTCTGTTTTAGTTGTATTATAAAAATATGTAACTGTACATACTGCTAAGTTTTCTTAGAAATGGTGCTTTCAGATGTTTGAGACATTAGACGTGAAAAATGCAAAAAGCAATTGCTGACAAAACACATTAAGATGCGCTGAAACCACTGAGGGTTTTGTAAATATAGAGATAATTCCTACTGATGATGAACATCAAGCCAAAGGAAGTTCTGCCACAGCAAAGATGAGGACATTTGGTCATGTGTGAGGACCAAGGCAGATTTAGAGAAAAAAAAAAAAGTTAGGCATGGCCCATAATCATGACAAAGTCTTCCTAATAGGATGGTTTCTACAGAAGATAAGCGCCACCTAAACATAGCTGTTTCAGGCTTCTAAAGCCTACTCTTAGTGTGGTAAAAGAGACCAACTAGTTAAACAAGCAGTAAATATTCCAGACATTAGAAGGTAAAGGTGAATTCCCAAGTAATTTTTAAAATATTTTTATCATGCATGTAATTATGTTTCTTACAACATCTGAAGATCTACAATTTCACTTGGAGGGGAAAAAAAAAAATAAAGGGGGGGGGAAGGCATAAGAAGGTAAGTATAAATATAAATACAAAAATATAAATAATATGCCTTTCCAAATAATATTTATCTTGAGTGTTTAGTTTTGGTGTACACTCAAGTAAAATATCCAAGGCCATTTCAGTTTCCAGCCTCCTGGGTTCTGAAAGGGTGCATACTGCATCTAGGATTTGTGCTTTCCACCATACCGCTCTGTATTGGTATAGGGGTTATAACGTAACTGGATGAAATACACTGTAACCAAGCGTATCCAGCTATATGGGCAGCGCAGAAGGGAAAAGAAAAAAACAAACCAACCAAACCACTAAATACACACGCACTTCATACATACCGAGAAATGCACATGTGCAATTTAAATGAGGCACTACCCCAGTAAATAAGACCTCTGTCTGTACTGCAGGGCACAATGTGTTGTTGATCCAAACTCTAATTTGTTTATAGGGCCGAGGGTCGCAGCACACGCATACCTTCGAAACCGAGCAAAAAATCATGGAGCCGATACGTGTTTGTGCCGAGCACCCCCACGCACATCTGCACGCACACGCGAGTGCACGGCCACGGTACGCCTCCTGGATAACTTCACATCCACGCAGGCCGGGCCGTCAGTAAGAGACGGCGATGGAGGAGGAGGAGGATGAGGAGGA
>NW_010972576.1:12592140-12592385 GCF_000737465.1 Haliaeetus leucocephalus
CCGCTGCGGCCGAAGTTGCCGCGTCCCGCCGCCGCTCGCTGGCTCGGCTGGGCTCTGCCGCGCGGTGCCTTCCTCCTTCGTCTTCCTCCACCCCCGTCCTCCTCCTCCTCTTCCTCCTCCAGTTAATTATTGCTCGCTTTCAATCACGCCTCCGGGTCGTTTCGGACGGCTCGCTCTTCCCCCCCCCGCCAAAGACCCCGGCGACAACACCCGCGCGGGCGGCTGTCAGGCAGCGGCGGCAGGGA
>NW_010972576.1:12592395-12634032 GCF_000737465.1 Haliaeetus leucocephalus
GAGCCCCGGCGGCTCCAGCCGCCTGCCCCGAGGGTGGGCGTCCCCGGCGCCGTCACACGCAGGCACAGGCACAGCCGGGGCTGGCCTGCACGAAACGGAAACTGCTTAAACAGCGTCCTCCCGTCTGGGGGTTTGCTAGCGTATCCCCGGGTACGAGACTCTCCGTTACGGATAAAAGAAGAAATACATCCCTCTCCCCTCACTGCGTCTCTTGCCCGGCGCACCTGGCGCAGGTCAGCTTGCCGAAAGGGCTGGCGCGGGTCGCAGCGCTCGGCCTTGCTGCTGGCGCCCGTCCACCCCCAGCGTCTCCTCCAACTGCCCAGCAAGGACAAATGCAATGGTCAAACGTGGGGTGTGAAGTGTTCATTGTCCCCGGTAGGAAGACGACGCCTCTTACTTCATGTTTCTTTGGGGATTGGAAAGTAATTTACACCTGTGACGGTGCCCCCCATCGTTCTAGACAAGATAAATATTGTTTAGAGCTTGTTTATACATGTAGTTGTTCAGGAGGAACTATTCCCGACTAATTTCGTTACTAATTTCCAGAATAAGGCTGAGCTGTTCCGGTTTAGTTCAACAGCGTGAGTTTTAATTAAAGAGGAAAACAGGGCACACCTATTCTGGAAGAGGGATGTTTACAGAGTTGCTGCTGAATACCTTCTGTGTAGATGAGCCAAGAATCAACAGACACCTAACCCAGCTTCCCATTTCCCTCCAGGGTGATGTACAAGTTGCTTGCTTAGCAGATACTATTGCTTTAGAAAGCCACAAAGAAAATAAGATGGCAGTTACGACACATGTTCTCTGCTTTGATTTGCCTGACATTTTTAGGGGACATTTTGTTGGCTGTCCTTGTGGTATTTTCACTGAACATGGGAAGACATTGTATGCGACTGACATTCAGTACAACAGCATGAGTTCTCAGCTTGTTCCGGCAACTGTGGTGAGCCCCATGTGGTGTGACCATCCTTTTGTCCTACAAGCACAAACTAGCTGGGTGACAAAGTTCCCATCTGAGATTCCTATCGCAATGGTAACACAAGAATAAGAAACAGGCCTGGTGCTCAAGCGAGGGTATTTTATATACACCCAAACAAATCCTGAAGCCCATGACAAGTCTGCAGAAGGCTCCCCATATATTAGGCATACTTCATGAAGCGCCAAGTGCACAGAAGAATCTGGACAGAAAAAAACCAACATCTTCATCCCCAGTGCGGGGAAGCGCTGCTTAGCAGCACTCAGTGCTTGGACACAGAAGGAGAAGCAGCATGTTAGGAATGCAGTATGGCCAGTAAATTCAGGTATTGCCTACACCTTGTGGGCCACAACTTCATGAGACACGGAGGACCAGTTTGGATCCGTTCTTCTGTGACTGCAGGCTGTTCGCATGAGTCATCTGGATTCTTCTTGATAGGCTGCAATAACAGAGACTCTGGGTCTCTCCAGCTTACACTTGCTCCCCCATTAGTCACAGGACAAGACTTCAGCTCTGATTTTTTAACAAGAAAGTATGATTATTGGTGCTGCTATATGGCATTCAGTGTCACAACTCCAGCATGTTTGTATTAATTCTGAAGTTATCTAGGACTTTTTTTTTTTAACAGTTTTCCTTTGCTTCTAAGTTTTCAATTATAATATGTCATCCAGGCTAGATAAAGTTCTTTCATTTAATCTTGTGGAAGGTCTTGATAATGCGCCTGTTGAATGCATTTAGTCTTCCTTTCCAAGGTAGAATCCCCATTTCAGGTAATTTCTTCTTTAGGAGTTTTCAGACAAACTTTCATAAAACAAAGGTGAAGTACCACTGCAAAATACCATGTCTCATGCCACTTCTGCAAGGTATGATATGGCCAAGATTCAGATCACAGGTATAAGACCTCATGACTACTCTGTCATGGTGTGGTGCAATCTTAAACCCATGACCTGTTTCAGGAGCATTTGCAAAATCCTTATTCTTGCAGTGAGGGAGGGAAAGGAAAAGAGAGAAATCACCAAACACCATCTTTGTTCTCTCATAATGGTAACAGACTAGAAAAATTCTGTATTTCAGATCTATGTTAGTAGTAAAGGTTGTATATCTATTCTTCTCACAAAGACCTCCTTAACCATAAAGCAATTCCTTTTTCATGGGATCTGAGTCCTGTTAGAGTCCTTTTCTCATTTAACAGTAGGAGGAGAACATGAAGATCACATCTTTGAATGGAAAGAGCACAGTCTGTGGATTCTGGGGAAATTCTAACACACTTGACCTCTTGCATCACCAATCCCCAGTAGCATTGTTAGTCATTTCATCCCCTAGTAGAATAGAAACGCAGCATGATACACTGGAAGCTCTGATCTTCTGAAGAGCAGTCACTTCCCATCACAGATTTTGGAGACAAGGTCTGTGAAAGCTGGGGGAGAGAGAATTTTTTCAAGTCCGAAATAAGTCAGTCCTCACCTCTTTGCCTCAGATGAGCGATTCTTTTCCATTTTAGCTGAGACATGACAATTCTTTTAAGCACACAGCAGCTCCAGACAGCAGCAGCATCCAGCTGAAGTGGAAGGAGGAATAAATGCCCATACAATGAGAAGGCAGTAATTTTAAGCCAGAGTTTTATAAAGACATACAGACTAACAGATTCCAAACTTTGTCATAGGTCCCATGAAAAATTAGCAATGAAGTTGCCTGGACTTTATTTCAGCAGCAAGATGAAGATTATCTTCTAGAAATGCAACCATATGTTTGTACACTGACTCAACCAATTAAGATACTGTTTTAAAGTATTGATTGTAAGAGATAGTGTTTAAAATTTTAATCATTATTATTAGAAAAAACCTTTTCTAGCTACAGGGAGTCTGTCCTTCACGCATTAGCTTTTAGCTCCTGGAAGTTCTGGCTTCATATGTAATAAATGTAAGTTTGACAGTCTCTTGGAAGTAAAGAGGAGTTAGAGAGTGCTCTGGTGTATTATGATGGCTGCATGGAAAATATGTGCAATGAGGTTAGTCTGGATATTGGTGCTGCCTTAACTGATTATTTTCCTCATTTTTCTTTTAAGAGAGATTTGCAATTGTTTCAGTTTACTTCCCTTCAATATAAAAATTAATGGGGATTCTTAACATCTGCGTGTCTATCGCCTAGGCCATAATCTGTATAACATAGTTGTCTACCAGATTAAAACCACTACTTACTAGTCTTTGTTGACAATGCATCTTCAGAAGATGCTCTGTAGTGGAATCAAGGTTCTGTTACAATGCACGCTCACAGCGCTGACTACAAGCACCTAAAAATTCCAAAAGAGCCACATCTGTCTACATCTGATGAAAATAAATTTGATAGCAAGGGCCTTGGAAAGCCAATATAATTTATCAGTACTCCACAGGCCATTTGGTTCCATCATATCCAAGAGAGGAAATTCACCCCAGTGTAGAGAGCCTAGACAAACGACCACATACCAATTTAGATCACCATCAAGGGGCACTGTCTGAGGATTTTCTTGACAAATGGTTTCCCACTCTTATTCTACGTCAGTACACAAGAGGGAGCTAGATAAAGGGCCTGTAGCAGGTAACAATTCTTTGTATCATCCAAATGCTTTCTGGCTATGTTTGCAAAGGGATGGAAAGTTCAGATGGCAAAACATAGTGACATAATCCATCACCGAATGTATCCTCTCCTTTCCCCACCTGTGGTCTTCATGCATCCACTGCGGGCACTTAACCTGTTGCATCCACAGCCTCTCTTGAGCTTTGCATGTTTTCCCCTTGCATACATCTGTTTGTTAGGCTTTTGGCTCAGCTATTTATACCTGTTCTGGATTTGGTCCTGAAGCTTTTAGCAGAATTTATACACACTGATAATGATACTGTGCCTGGTTTAGAAAGCAAAGCAAAACAGATAATTCTACAGAGAGCCATGGAACGGATGATACCAAAACGAATTGTGCTGGAATAAAATGCAAGCAATGGCACCCAGAATACTGGAGAGGGAAAGCAGGTTAGCTCCAAATTCCAAGATGCTGAATCAACATGGAAAACAGTAACAAATGGTGCCATGAGCAATTATACAGAGCTTGACTGACATTTGAAAAGTCAACAGACAGTAAAAGAAAAGAACATAAGTGAAAGAAAATAGTCTTGAACCCTGGAAATAGTTACACCCCCTGCCAAAACCGGCCTGCTTACAACAGGTTTCAATATAAAAGAAGCATAACTGTGGTCATCTAAGGCTGCAAATGAATACTTACATTCAGATTAAGCCTCTGATGCAAAACTGATCCACAAGTCATGCCTGTAATCCCTAGCAGCATGCAGACTCAAGAGAAATCATGCAAGGGACTTCCACATCTGTCCCCTTTCCAATCCTGCTGAGAAGCGAGCTAATGCAAGTTTCCTCCACTGCAGTTTCAGATTTCTTAAGAGGCACGTACTTTCATCAGACTACTCTAGTAAGCCCAAAGGTGAAGACCAGGTTAGAATTAAGTTTGGAGACAAGTACTGAAGCCAGCATAAGAATAAATCAAGACACCAGAGACACAAAGAGCCATACTAAAATGAAGAGCATAGTAACAAAGTCAGAGCCAGAAGATTGAAAACCAAAGAGTCTGTATTACAAGATAAGTCAGAGCTGGAACAAGGTGAGGTATAGGAGCATAACACAAAGGAGACAGGAACCAGGGATCAAGACTAAGCAAACAAGAATGAAAAGCAAGAGAGTCAGAAGCAAAACTACAGCCAAATGGCACTGCAGACTGCCAAGAGCAACTGGTGGAGTTGCCTGACACATCTGCTATTAGAGGAAATTAGCCAAGCCTTAGCTCCTGCACAGCTGGGCCACAGTCCCACTTGCCCTATTGCATCCAGCTGCAGGGCCAGTAGCCCAGGCAGAGCCCAACAGTGTGGATAAATGTGCATTGGTTTAAAGCTCAACCTGTAGGGGTAGCTTGTCCCTATAAATTTACTGGTGCAAGCAGCAGATTTAACTCAACTTATGTATCCGGTAGAGCACTGCACTGATTTGTCTAAATGTGTTTAAAGTTATAGCTTTAATTAAGCACTGCAAGTTTGTGCAGTGGAAATGCCTTACTGTAAAAGAAGTAGATATATCTGAAGGCAGGCAACAGTGCCAAGGTTCCCAGAAGTGGAAAGATATCCCCTCATCTCCCCCTACTGGTGTGCCCATCCCCAAGCCTCTCTGCAGAGTGAGGAGGAGCATCTTCCTCGTCTGCTTTGCCTGTGCCAGTACTTTGTGAAACTGAAAGAAAGGACCCTTGGGAGCAGCTTCCAGCATCGAGCTCTTCTCAAGGTGCTGGCAACAGCTTAAAACCACAGTCCTGCTGTCAAGAATTAGTCATTTGCTCCCAGAGAGTTCATCTTGCAGGCTTTGGTTCTTAATTAGACATTGCTTTTAATGGAAGACTACAGAATACAGATTTTGCAATGAGCCTTGAGATGTTATCCCAGTGAATATTAAAATCTTCCAGAAAATATAAATTAAGAAAGATTCGAATGGAAGGAAAGCTTACTGCTTTTTTAAGATGTTCTTGCAGTAGCAAACGTCATGACAGACCAATGCCTCTTTAGAGAGAAAGGAATGATATTTGTAGGAAATGGGAACAGCAGAATAACAAGATACATGTTCATTTTGTATTATAAGTTTCTAATATATAGCTAATTTAACTCTGATGTGGTATTAAAAACTACTAGTGGCAGGAGCAGCTGAAAAGATCCTGAAATAAGGCATGGTACTCAATATGTTTAATACCTAGGATGCTTTTCTGCCTCCTTTTTCAGCAGCAATCCCATTGTCAGAGACACAAGAACAAAGAGGAATGTGTGTAATTGCTTTTGCAAGAGTAGAGCCTTATTTGTTTTCATAAAGATGCCACAATTTATTATTTATTTTTCGCTGCCTTTATGGCCAGAAAACAGTACAGATTAAATCCCTGCTACTTTAAAGGTAACATGCATGGAACACATCCTGGAGTAAATGATTTGTCCAAGTGCCATCAGTGCCAACTGAGGGCTCAGTGGTAACAAACAGACCATAACTGGTGTTAGGGGTGAGATAATTAATCACAATAAGTTAATACCCAAGGAACAAACCCTGAAAACTTTAATTTGATTGCCAAAAACTCTCAGAATATAAAGTGTCTTGCGATGTGTTATTTAAAGAAGCATAGTGAATATGAAAAGGAACAATGGACTAGAATATGTTTTCCATAGTGACCTCCTGTGCTTTGAATTTTCCTAGGAACTTGGAATGGGGAAAAAAGGACAGAACAACCTGATCTCTGAATGTGTGTCTGTAAAATTCCCAAATATTTACAAAGTAAACCACTGAAACCTGGAGATTACCATGCAGTTTAAGGAACTCTAATGAATAGAATTACTGTATTGAATTAAATGTAACTAACTTATTCAAGTTGGCTTAGTGGTAGCATTAGAAAACATAAAAATCTTCAATTAATTTTCAGTCAGAGTGGCCATAATTTATACATTGAGAATCCAGATTCTCACTTACCCCTGGGCTTTAAACTGCTGTAAGATGCAAAGCTGCTTTATAATGGTTATAAGTTACACTTACACTCACTTAAAATCCATTTTATATTCCTGGGCTGATGAAGAGCAGCCCTAATGTAAGGCAGAACCAGGTTTCTAATTGACTACAATCTTTCTCAACCAAGGATGTGAATTCAGGCCTGCTGTCTTAACCAACTGCTGCAAAGGGACTCCTTCACTATAGCAGTGCCCTACTAGTCCCATAAGGCTTTACTGCAGGGCAGCTTGCAAGGTTAGGTTTTAATATCCTTAAAAAACCAGCAGGAATATCAACAACCAAACTCCCCCCTTCTCCCCCATGCACCTATGTAATTTAAAAACATCAGCCTCAGGCATGCTACAGAACATCCTTTCAATCATATTTTAATCAAATTGCTTTTCATCTTCTCAAGTTTTATGTAAGAAGCACATGAGCTACTTTAATCTTTCCTCCTCCTCCCTCACTCCTCAAAAGAAAGTTTCAGTGCTCTGTGCTTACTCAAAGAATGGCATTCAGCACAGCAACAGACACGTAAATCTTCTGAATTGCTAAGAAAGTGCTACCCAGAGGATGGTATGGCTCTAGATTATGACAATCAAGCGCACAGTACTGGAGAACGTAGCTGAAGAGCACTCAGATAATGTATTTTCCTTTTAAAAATCCTTATTGGTACAGGGCACATCCATTCTATAAATAGATGTGCTCTACAGGATGGGACAATTTCATGATCTTGACTTTAATGGTTTGTGAAAATAATTTAAACCATAAGTAAGAAACAGACATTAATGTTAAACAAAACTATGAAGATGTTGCTAATTGAGCATAAGAAAATATTTTTCAGTTAGTTAGTCTTGCTATCTTAGCATTGCCAATAAGCCTAGCACTTGAGTTGGTTGCTTTATATGACACTGCTTTCTGCCTAAGAAGGAAATATTTCTCTAACTCTCCTGGAGTTCACAGCTATCCCAAGAGTAATGACTTCTTGCTGGTTGTCTTCCAAAGGATGTTGTCAGCCCGTCAGTAGTTCATTTCGGGTGAAAATAACCCTTGTGCCGAGGCCAGGCCAAGATCATATACCAAATAAGTCCCATTAAAATCTTCAGATAAGGCTTAAGTGATATTTAAGTACTACAGTGCTGGCCTTCTGCTCAGTAGTGAATTCATCTAATATCTGCAAAAAAATGGGTTCACTTTGAGCTAAAAATTAACAAGGGCTTATCCTGACCTCAGAGTGGGATTGGTGAGACTTACAAAATTGAGTAGCCCAGGATATGCATGCTCTGCCAGATTCTGAGGACATTTTCCACTTAAATACAGCAGCTGGCAGAGGGCTGATCACAACTATACCAGTGGAGGATCTGGATGCTGTTGCAATACATTGGTCCATGGAGACTTGAAGGCCAGGAGCAGCCCTGACACTGTGACTGGTGCCAAACACAAGAGTCACAGAGAGTGCTAGCACCATGCACTTGCGTCATGTTCCCCCCAGCTGGGAAACAGGGTGCTAGAGGATGTAGTCATGTCATCTCATCTATGTATCCACCTATTTTAGTAAGGAAGCTTACATCAAAGAGAAAGGGGCAGCAGATAAGACAGAAGAAAGTGATTGCTGCTATGCAGATATACAATTAAATGTGGTCTACCAATATACCAAGATCCTACCAGATGGCAGATGACCTGACCTCTGTCACCTCACTAAAATGCTTTCCTTTTGCCTCTGTCTTGTCCAGACTTAACTTGAGCTGACACCTTTTATTCTTGCTCCAATTTCTTTCAGGCATTGGGTCAGCTGGAAAAAAGATCTTGTTCATATGGGAAAGAAACAAGACAAATGGATGTTTCCAGCACCATATAATTAGAGTGCAAAGCATGGCCACAGATAAAATACAGATACATGTAAAATATGGGAACCAGACCTTCTGCCTTACTAAAGCAATTATTCATACACATGGCAACACAAATATGCTGCGGAAGGGAATCTGTGTCAGTGATAATGTTTGCTCAGATATTCACTTGCATATTCATGGGCTCAGATGGAGAATATGCAGTGGGGAATGATTGGTTCACCTCCTTCCATTTCTGTGTCCTCAAAATTTTCCTCCTTTGTTTTCCTTTCTTCTTTTCTCTCTTTTTATTCTGCATTTTTTATTCCCTCTCCCCCCTCATTTCAGAAGTACCTGGAACAATATTTCAGAGAAATTTTATAACAACATGTTTCCTCTTAATGACGTAGATTGCACCTCGCAGTACCATACACATTCCCTTTCTCCTAGAAGAACCTTTGTAATACCCAATCAGAGCTACTGCCCCTGCCCCCTTCCTTCCTTCCTCTCTCCGTCCCCTCCTCCCTCCCTTTTTCTCTTTCCCCTCATCTTCTTACCTCTTTTATAGCCCATGGTGGGCTGTGATAGGGAGGGATGGATAAGTCCCTTCTGTGACATTTTCCAGTGATTCTTTCCCAGGAAGGAGCCATTTCACAGCATTCCCAGAATATACTCTCAAAGTGTCCAGAAACACTTTCCAAAGTATTTTGGAGATTCTGAATCTTAAACTCCATTATTGCAAGTGGTCTCCAATTTCTCCCCATCAGAGTGTGTACTGTGAATGACTTCAAGCTCTCTCTGGCCACTGTCTTTGAGTGATCTACCTAAATACATTCGGGTAAAATCTGACTATGTCATTCACAAACAGAGGTGAGCTTAGTAAATCTATTGTTTTCCCATTAAAAAAAAAAAGAAATTGCTAATATGGCTCTAAATATATATTCACTGCCAACAGTAACACACATAGCAGCCAGCTTACATCTGCACTGAGATTTCCCAGACAAGCTGTACAATATCACTCCAGAAACTGCTAAGCCTTGGCAATAATCAAAAGATTGGTGGGGAGAACTGCAGAGATGTTGGATAAAGTTAATCAGGCAGGCCAATGAAATAAATATTAGCACAAAACTGAGGAAGAAGCTGCTGACCCACTAGGGATAGACATCAACTTTTTACTCTGAAGTTCTGCATATTTTGCATATCATTCATATATAATGTTCACATTATATGAAGATAATATAGGAAAACTCATATGAATTAATGCTAAAAAAATTATATTTACTTTCTCCTAAGGGTATGCTGAATTCCCAAATGAGGGAGGAAGAAGAGAGATGGTTTATAATTCATTGATATTTAGCAGTAAACAGATGCTTTCTAGCCTTCCACTTACTTTATGTTAGACTTAAAGTATATATTTATTTTAATTCAAGGCCTCTCCTATTGCTTCTGCCACTTCTTGCTATGGCTTATCCTTCTAGGGCTTTAAAAGCCACCACTTGGCATCTTTCGTAATCGCTTGTGCAGAAGGGCAAGAATGCTAACACCTTTCTGACCAACCGCAGAGAATCGTTTCCTTTCCTTGTGCAGATAAGCAATATAAGTAATCATCAACAAGAAACTTTCACATTTCACATTCCAAGACATAGGGCCTGGAAGCTGAACTCAGCAAAATTCAAACTGAAGACAAGAGACACATTTTTAACAGTGCAGGGAATTAACCATTGGAATTGCTTTGCCCTGGAATACGCTGTGACACTTGGAGCTTTTAAATCAAGCCTGGATGTCTATTAAAAGATGCTGTCTGCTTCAGTTGCAAGATACTGAACTCGGTGGAGAAACCACTGTCCTTGTTATGCAGAAAGTTAGCCTAGATCATCCTAAGGGCTTCAGTGGCTAGGAAATATACTCAGAAACACAGTCAAGCATAAAACACAATTTGCACAAATACTGGTAATGCACACTATTTATGAATTCAATTTTGCTGAGAATATCAAACACTTGACCTTAAAATTAGCTTTCTGTGGGTGCACTAGTCATACTGGAATATACAATGTATACAACAGAATGTGTACAAGTGGAAGAAAGCTTCAAGTGCAAGCAAACCAAAATTCCCATAAAATGTGAATGCTGTGTTTGCACATTTTTGTTCATGTATTATTTTTTTTAAACAGTTCTTTTTAATAGCGTGAAAATGAAGAACTGTATTCCAGTAAAAATAACAGTGACTGGCTACAGCTAGAGAACAAATGGGTAGCAGCTCACCAAAGTCACACTGCTTAACCCTGCATTGACCAAGACGGAGCTGCTGAGACTCCCAAGGCACTGCAGTCTGGATTTCTTCTGATACACCTATATGTCTTCATTATTTAATTTGTATAAGCCATAATAAACATGAGCATAATTACAGTTCTGTCAGACAGTCTTAGCCCCCTGCAAAGCAAAACCCCTGTCAGAGAGAATAAAGGAAAAACTCCATTCCGCTCTCACCAGCCATTGCCAGAAAGAAACTTCAGCCCCCACTGATGGAGTTGCCCTTTGAGCACTGGTCACCCAGACCAGGCAGTAAGAAAGCAGTGAAGCTGTTTCCACAGCTCATGCCTTGTTGGTTTGTATAAAAATTTGGCTTCTATCCAAAGAGCTAGAATTCATGGCAGCTTCTCATTCCTAGGAATTACATATTTGAATGCTGGATGCCCTCCGTCATCCTGCTACCTCCAATTAATTCAGAAAGTTCTTTATGGCATTTTATGCCAGCAAATTTATCAATCCAGCCTGCTGATTATGAGAGTTTCCTAAATACTCCACACTGAATACCTGTAGGCAAGTAAAATATGCCACGCATGAAAACACAGAACTGTTTTTCTTAGAAGCCCAGTGACAAAGTCTCTTACCTGACTGCTTCATGGCACTGATACAATGGGACATCTTTCTAGTGATACTAGTACAAGTTATTGCTCATAGTCCATCATTACTTTGCTCAACTTTATCCAGTTATGCATTTGATTGCCAGATGAATTTCATCAATCAGACTAGATAGATGGAACATTCTAGCCAGAACTGTGCTCTAAAATACACCTTGTTTACGATTTTATAAAAAAAAAAAAAGGAAGACAACACAGTCCATTCAGCCTGTGCATGAAAACCACTAAAGCCAGTGGTTTTACCTTACTCCTCAATTAGTCCATTTATTTCAGTGAAGCTCCACAAGCTTCCACAAGAGCTAAATATGTCTCCTAGGATATTTTTACCGCCCAGAATAGGCCTTCTGCAATTCAGAGCCCCCTGAGCCAGCACCGAAACAAGGTCTCAGAGAAACCAGGCCTTTTAGGGTGAGATGTCAAACTGAAGTCCCCAGGACTGCATTTCCAGACAGTAAGACTAAACTGAACCAGCTGGGGACATCACAATCCTGCCTGCATAGACCTCCTGTAGCCACAGATGAGCCAGTTGTTCATCATTTTGCAACACAAACTCTCCTCTAGTGTTTCTGCATTTTTGATTTCAAGAACTGAGAAGGAAAGCCTGGAGCTTAGTGCGTTTTCAAAATGTAATACATGCCAGACGCGTATTTGTCCACTGCATAGTTATGTAAGAGTGGATCAACAAGTCTCTCTGCTTCTCCTTTCCCATGACACAACAGACATGATTTAAATCCCAGTCTGCAATGTTTGCTGTGTGCTGATGGCTTTTCATGTGAAAGGTTTGAGATGTTATTGGCCACAGGACCACAGGTAGGCAGCTAGCTATCAGTGCTGCAAGTTTTTCCTAGTTTGTGGCTAGATATTAAATAGCTATAACAAACAAGAGACCCCAAATAGTCTTTCCTTAAAGCTGAACTCCTCAGGCCAGAAAATTGTATAGTAGGATTCTGTCAGAATTGATTCCCCCCCCAATTCAACAGAATTTTAGGAAATTTTGACCTGTGAATAAACAAAAGTTGCAGAAGAAGAAGAGACATACATGCTTTGATTTTACCGTTTGCTTCTCTTTTTTTGTCTTTTCTCCCTCTTCCCTCTATTTACATGAGTTTTTAAATCTAGATGATCAAAGCAGTGCCTATTGTAGCAGTACAAGAAAAAGAAAGCCCTTCACTCCAGGTGGTTCAGGCCCAAACACTAATGCTGAGGTACCATTTTGATGTCCTGTTCTGGCAACTGTGTAACTGTATCTCAAGCAGCACAATTAGATTCACTGTGCACACTCACTGAAAGAGAGATGAACAACTGCAATGGCTTTCAAGATAAGATTTTTATACTGATGCTCTTTCTGCCGCTGTACCAAAATTCTTGTGGTGAAGTCAGTGAATCACAGTAATATGTAAGTGTTGACAGCTATTTATGTTAGGTCCTTTTGAATTTGTAAACAGAATATGACAGAACTAAAGCAAATGCCAAGAGGTTATTTTACACTCTGCTGAACTACATAAAGTGATATAAAGACATTTCAGAAAAGTTTTACAGAGCTGGGGAAAAACTCTGCACTGTAGGACAAAAATTCAGATTGTGTTGGAGAAAAAACCCTAACATCGTTCCCACAGTGAAAGTTCATCCTTGTAACATCGCACTAGTTCACATTAGCTTCCTATCTGCATAAAGCAGATAATTAACAAACCAAGCCTGCACAGTATGTGCACACCGACAGTAAGGATGTGGTGCCAAGGCACAGACTGTCTTTGTATATTAGATACGTACACCATTGTGGCAAGCATCATCTAAGGACCTAGTGCACACACACAAAAAAAAAACAAACAAAAAGGTTGTGCAAGTTCTGGCCTAGCCACAGGCAGGATGTAGCCCACAGAGCATTTCAGCAGCCAGCCACATCCTCCTCCACTGTTTCTTTTTTAGATTTTATGGGAGTCCCCAGGATCTGCATGCAAGCAACACTCATTCATTCTTCATTCTGCTCTTTTCCTCAACCTCCCACTCTCATCCCACTAGAAATCACCTAAGAGAGAAAAATAAATGAGGACCTGGGTATAAGAATGTGAAGAACTTGCTTGGTGAAGCTATAGACAAAATAGATTTGGAGTTAAAATTCACAAGAAATCTCTGCTCTGTGACCCAGTTCTAGTTTTCAAACAGCTGACTCTAAGGTATTCAGGCTTTTGGGGTCTCTTTTTTTTTCTTTTTTTTTTTTTTCCCTTGCCACATTTCTATTTCTGAACACGTTTCAAGGCAAAGGAAGAGAGTACTTTCATGCAATCAAGCCCAATTCCCATTTCATAATGCAATGACTTCTAGCAAGGCTCAGGCTGACCCGAGGTCTTGTGATATTGTAGAGCGGTAGAGATGATAGGCATAAATGGATTAACATGAGAACTAACCAGTCTGGCAGCGTGGATGTCTTCTCTGCTTCAATTCTCTATTTAATTGCACAGCATGCCCTTCCATCATCAAGAGCTTTTGTTTACTTGATTCTTAAAGAGAAATAATAAGGAAACAGTAAGGAGGGGCAGTGATCATATAAGTCCTAACAGGTGAAAAAATACATATTTTTTTGTTGCATGCAGTCATTTTATAAGTTATTTATGCAGCATTCTCATTTACTTATGCTAGTATAAATCAAGAGTAACTCAGCCACTCAGCCAGCTTGAAAGAGTTCTCAAAAGTGAGATATCTGATGTTTTCTCAGCTCAGAGGGGGTCACAATATTTTGTGTGAATATGTGCTGTCACTTCTGCCTTCCCTGCAAGAAGGCACATTTCCTGCTAGCTACAGGGAAATGTTTGAAAGTGCAAGCACTCTGGGTTAAGAACTTCTAAATGTATTATTGCTTAAAGCATTATCGCTTTCAAGCCAGTTTCACGATTTTGAACACTTGGGCTTGGCAACAGTAAGCAAGTTAGAACAAATGAGGTGTAAATGCTAAGTAAGGCCAACAAAATATACACTGCATGAAGAGCATCATAGATGAATCTGTTGTCCACAGTTCTGTTGGCTGACCTCTAGATAGTATCTGGAATGCTACTTACTGAACGTTGCTTCAGTAACCTCTGTCCTACTGCCAAAATCAATAACTCCTGTTTGTGCTAACATGGCCTGTTATGATACATGTTATTTAGAGATGAATTGATCATGAAGAACCTGATGAAAACTGGAAAGATTGAGGGTACAGATAATGTTTTCAGGAAAAAAAATATAAGACATGGAAAATTTTACTTATTTGGGCAGCTGAGCACAGCAGATGGCAAGATCTTCAGGGAAATAAACACAAAGTTTGGGAAAGCAAGAGTGTGTTCTAGCACTTGCCAGTGATCTCATGCAGCAGAAAAATCAGTCAAAAATTAAATAGACACTCAGTAGCACCAGTGTTTTGTCAACATTTTGTAAAGAACAGGGAGTTGGCAGCCAGAAAGGATAGGACAGAGGAGGCTGACTAGCTTCGAGGGCCAGTGTTTGCAAAAATAATTGTCAGGATCAGATGGTATTTTAACTTTAGCAATCACGAGTTTTTAATGGAGATTCACCAATTGTATATATCAAAGAGTGTGCAGCTATAACACTAAGCTAAATGTCCATCTGCTACAGTCCACTCCCAGGCTAGTGACTGTCAACTGATCAAACAAACCATGAGCGAGAGCTGAACATATTACATGATGGAGTAAATAATATTGTCCCAAGGAAACATTTTTATCAATTAATATGGTCCATAAATATGCTAATTTATTAATATGGTTTATAAACATATTAATAAGTTTACAAATCCAAGTACAGAGTGTTCATAAATCCATATTATTCCACAGAAGGCCCATAACCATCTATTTCCAGTTGGACTGAAACACTATGCAATATTTCACCTAGAACTTATCCCTTCTCCATTCATTGCTACTCAGATTTCACATTTCACATCTATGCAATAAATAAGGAAGGTAAGAGTGGGCCTATTATGTCAAACTGAATTAGCAAGTGATTTCATTTTAAAGTAAGAAATTATATATGGCCAGAATTATCCATCGTTCTGCTTGTGTTTCAGATTTAAATCTCTACTCAAGGTCTCTTTGTACATGGGATTCCTTCTTAGTCCTCATTTTAAATTACTACCAGCTACCCAGCTGCCAAAACTTGAAAGAAGGATAGCTATGGATGCAAGGAAAAGTGATTATGGAGAGAAATTATATATGCTTTCTGTATCATCATGGAACTGAGATGAGTTGATCATTATTTACAACCATACAACTTTCATAATATCTGCCTCATGATCAAGTATCAATTAAAAGAGAAAAGGCTGGGTATGCAAACAAATTAGACAAAACATTTTGCATGTATCTCTACCTACATGTGATACTTACGTCTGCACATATCTGTCTAAGACTGGAAGGGAGCAGGGGCTCACTCTGGCAGTAGCACTGTAGAAGACCACAGCATCGATGCAGTTCCTCAACCCCAGAATTTTATCTGGGTACCAATTTCTTCCTTCTACCCTCAGAAAACTCAGCTTTCTGCCCATGAAGTTGAGCTGATAGTCCCAGTTTAAGTTTGCAGGTGAGATGAATGAAGTGCTCTCCATGGTAAAGTTAAGTTGGTTACTTATTTTTTAATAGAACTTACACATTCAGTAGTAATCCAGCACTAATGAACTGGGTAAATTCCTTGCCTACTGGTGTCACAGGTTTTCCCCGGGCTTCAGAAAATGGGAAGAATTTCATGCAGCATTTGAAAAGGGCTGAATCAAGTAAAATGATGCACGATATTTGTATGGATATGGATACCTTAGGCTTAAATCTAGATAGAATAGGACCATGACCAAACAATAGTAATTTATAAGCTCTAGCAGGAATTGTGGCCAATTTATAGTATTTTGGTAATTTACATCAGCTTTTAATTTGGTTTTAGGTGTTCCCAGAGGCATAACATTAAGACCTGCAGAAAAAAATCCCTTTTATTCTTGTTGATTTTGGTATTAATTGGATGCTCCAGCAGTTTAGAAAATCTCACTAGAATCTTAGACTCCCAAGTACTTAAAAACATTAAGGCACAGATCTACTTCGAAACATTGAGCCACGAGAAATCAAGACATACTGCTGTCCATCTAGTCTAGTATTTTGCTATTAATACAGGCAAAAAAGTACACAGTGGACAATTTCTGAGACATGACTCCAGAAAGAATTTCCTCCCAAAATTTAGTTATTTGAAATTTATTGGTTCTCTGAAACTTGAGAGTTGATTACGTACTTTCTGTGCATTTAATGTAACCCTAGATAGATTTGTCTTCTAGGTGTTTTAAAACATTCTCTTCTGTATTCAGATAAAGAGGCTGACCCCAAACGTAGCTTCCACTACAGAATCCAATAGTCTAAATATTTACATGGAAAGAACAGTCTTTCCATCAGTTCTGCATTTACAATTGTTCAGTTACAATGAACCCTGCTTGCCTCTTGGCCAGGCAAATTAAGGGGTTTTTATCTGCCTTCTGTAGACCTTTTTTTTTTTAATTATACATCCATGCACTTATTTTCTTTCCAGTATAAGTAAGTGTTTCAAGTCTAAACATTCTACCTCTCCACTGGTTCTAGCAATGACAAGGCAAAGGCAGTACAAATGTCTTATTTCAATGCAATCAACATTTTCTTTGTTGCTTTTTATTTTTTCAATAAAAGAGCACTTCTAACCTCCCCCAAAATTATGTATAGTATACAGAATGTCCTTCCAAAAAAATTCTGTACCCAGTTCTCACTCAGCAGACTCAAATCTCCTTCAGAAATTAATGGTAATACTCCAGGCAACCATCTACCTTGTCTCACTAATGTCTATCACCAGACAAATGAAAAACAACACGTGCAAAGGTTTATTCCTCAGCCAGTGTGTCTACAGACTTAATACACCTGTGGAATAGAGTGGATCTTAATCCCTTTCCTATTAGGATCTGCAACATCCAGAGCAAATTGCAAGACAGGAAAAAAAATTCCCTCCCACTGATTCAATGGGAGGGACTTTGAGACACTCCTCATCTCTCGTGTGTATTCAAAACCTTGCAGGGTAAAACCTATGAGTCACTGAGCAGGAATCTCATGTTTATTTATGTACATCTTAGTGGCAATAAAAAACTTTCATTCTTCATAAACAGATAAGTACGTACCTATAAACATACACACCTGCACGATTCTGGCATATAAAATAGGAGATAAATAAATAACCTGTACTGTCAAATGTATGGAAAGTAAGTCTGAAGTGTTTCAGGCTACAGGTATTTCTATCTTCTTAGCTTGGTGGCAATTTTCTTTGCATTTAGCAATGATTTTATAGTCGTTAATCATGTCACAATTGTCTTTTAAGTTACAGACCTTATTTACAGGCTGAAGGAAATCACTTTTACAGCTGGATGTGTTCCTGATCGAATATCATGGTTCAGTCAGGACAGGCAGAGTATATGCAGTGTGGAGAGGCTACCTCAACTTAATGATTAAATTCTGCATTATTTAACATTTGAACTCCTAGGAACACAGATCTGCTCTCTGGTTTGCATTCCAATGGCATTCAAAACAAGTACATGTATGAGTAAGTTTATAGCCTTCTTTTCCTCCCGCATTTCAAAATTTTGATTAAACGTCTATGCAATGTTTTTGATGAAACACCCATCAAAATATAATATTTTAACAAAGAAGTTCTATGTCATTTCCTGTCCTAAATCCACATAAAGGCCCAAAATCATGGGTCTAATGAGAGGGAGGTTTGAAGCAGAAAGTCTGCACTGTACCTTGCCTCCTGAGGGAAAATGCAGTAAATATCGATGGCAGTGTAAGCCAACCATGGCAGGAAGCAAATGTAGCTTTTCAATGTGAAATGTCAAAATGACTTTTCATTGTCAGCTGAGAATGCCAAACATAAGCTCTGAAAATAAATCCATTTACAATTTGGGTAGTTGTGCTTTCATATTCTCTATCACAAAAAGTACTGCATTTGTTTGCACTTAGATTTCATCTCAAGTTCATTTGTGGGTGTATCAAAAAGGTGGGTTTTTTTCACATCTGCAACCCATTTGAACATGTAATAAAGACAGCTTAAACTTCTGATGGATCCAGGAGTTCTGTCTGACTAAAGATGGTTGAAATCAATACTGCTGGCAGATCATACTCCTGGCAACCATGAGACCATGGTTATGAAAGAATCAATTTTTTATTTGTAAACCTATCTTACAAGTTAGTAATTTTTCCCTGGATCATATCTGAAACACAAATTCATAGCTATGTTTCCCAGTTCAAAGCTACTGTAGGAAAAAAAAAGTAGATTCTGAGAAATCATCATTATTACTAAAAGAACTAAAGAATTTGCTATTTCAGTCGATATGTTAACCTGCCTTTAACTGTAAAGCACTTTGTAACCTGGCAGGCTGTTTCCCAAAGTAGGGAAGCAAACAGCATGAATGTGTCCTTTAAAAGTCCTTGCTTCACATAACAATTTATCATTTGAATACAAAGACAATACAAAACCAAAACTACTCAACTGATAAGTATTGGCTTTAAGTGGTTTCCTTTCTTGCCTTCATGTAGAAAACAGACAAACTCTGGCTTGTTTTGCGTCATGGGTTAGCTCAGACAGATAGCCACAAACCTCTCTGGACTGTTCCTTCACTCTTTCATATGCCTGGGTTCAGCTACTTGGTTCAGGCAGAAACTGGTTCAAATCCAAATACCACATGTGCAAACATGTCATGGACAAACAATTTTATCTTTTGCCCAGTAAAGAACAATTTTTAGTGGCAAGACTAAAGCTAAACTGTTAGATCAATATAATAGGTATTCTTCTGCAGTAGCTATTTATAAATACATCTGTATCATAGCAAAGTAGTTATGCAATTTCTATTTCTCTAATATATTTTCACATGCTGGTGATTATTTAATGAAAGTAGAATGATAAGAAGAATTATCGCCCTCTGATTGCTTCTAGTTTAAGCTTGGGGAGGAGGCTATATAAGCCTTCACTTTCACATTCTGTGCCTTCACTTAAACATACAAGGCTTGGTCTGTAGATCTGTATCATGTTAAAAATATATATATAGCTTGTGAGGTGGCCATAGTGCTGGGATAAGCAAATCCAGCTTTGAAGTCTACACCTCTTCCTGTTTATAAATAGAGTCCTGAATGTTAAATATTACATTGAAGCAGATGGTACCTTCCAAAGGAAGCCATTCAATAGCTTTAATTTTACTGTATCCATTATTGTACATGTAAGTAGAAAATGCATGCATGTTTATGTGGATGAACATGCAAATCTCACACATGCAAGTCTCATCCTCACACTTCTGACAAGTCCCTAATGTTGCAAAATCTGTGTTTTCCATAGCAAAAAAGGGCCCTTCACCCTATTAAGAACAGCACATGCCCTTTAAGCCTTACACAGAGATACCCAGGTGCACACATGCACTGGTTACTGCGGCTGGGGACAGACCCAGGAGAATGCTGTGCTCCATGGCCACAAAGACCACCCCACCTCAGCTGCACACAGGCTCTGCAGCCTGCTGTCCTGACACAGCCCTGAGCTGCCCTGCACCATCTGCATGGCCCAATATTAGGACATTACAACTAAGACTTAAACAAACCAACAAAAGCTACCGGGACATAATCAGCAAGTATCTGAAGAGATCCTTCTACATCAGCTGCAAACTGACTCAGTAAAAACATTATAGGACCAATAAAATAATTGTTGTTAATGGGGTATGGCAAAGTTAATTCTGAAGTCCAGATTCTCCTTAGTGGCTGGAGACAGAAAGGCAAAAGGGCGGAGAGGCGGAGAGGCACCTGAAGCCACAGCCCAACAAAACTGCAAAAGTGACAGCAAAGTCTATATAACCAAACTGACAGACACAAGCTCCAGGAATCAAACCACAGAGGGATGTTAACGGTGCTTGATCTCCAGAGAGCTATTGTAAATGAAGATGACTACTGCTAAGCGTGTTGTGTAATTAAAAAAGTCAGAGCGTGCGAGAGGGGTATTTCTAGATCAGTCAGACTGGATCCTAAGAAGCTAGAGAGCTGCTTCACTTGTGAAGAGAGCTGGGTAAAACAATGTACCGTAATTAAAGTTTAACACCATATACTGGAACAATCTTGGGAAGCTAAATTCCCTTTCTTTTCCCGGGAGATTCCACAGTATGATTGTTTCTTTCTCACTTGAAGTCTGTTTGATGTATTCCACTTTCTCTCTTAGGAAATAACATTTTATTTATGCTGTTCCTTTCCCATATATTCAAGAATTTCTGGGTTTATGCACTCAGTTACACTGAGAGTAGTTTCTGGCACCTTCTGTGCTGCAGGTACAATTTGTTCTGTACTCTCTGTGTTGTCCTCAGACATCAGTGGGCAACACAGTAATGTTGTGATACCAGAGTCTGTCATGGGTCTGACTGACAACCCTAACCTCCCCCTAAAAGCACAAATCTAATCCTCAATTTGCTAATGCATTTTTAACAAAAGAATGTATTTTGCTTGGAGTAAGCAATGCAATAATTACTTATTCTGAATCATTCAAGCTACTTCTGGATGCTAATCAAATGCTTGTGACTATTAGCCTTCCCATAGTTACAGTAGCGTAATTATATCCCTATCTTTCACAGCAGAGCTCATTAGTGAAACCCTTGTGTAAAAAAGTGTCAGCTACCTAATCAGAAAATAAAAATAATCCCATGAGATTTAGGTGACTAGCTGTAACAAATAAAAAAGCAGAGTGAAGGTGAGTGATTCGCAAACAAACCATAGTTTTTAGTGGGACTACCTGGGCAAGCATTACAAATAGCGAAAAAAATCAGAGGAAACTGAGACTAGGTCATGAATACTCGTTTAACCAAAACAGAGCTAATTAATTATTTAAAAAGAACCGTTTGACTTGGAAAACACTGTACAACGAGTAATCATTACAGAAGCTCTGTAAACTGGGAGATATTTTGGAGCTACAGTAGGTGTAGGATGTGTAAAGATAGAAGTGCTTGTACTTTATATGGAGGATGAGCAATGCACTGAAATTGCACAGGGATGTGCTGATAAAGAAAGTTCTTCAAATCAGAGATCTTGGTTCCACAATTATGGAAGACCTTCATCAGAGAACACAGTTCTGGAAAGCTGCATTTCAAGCATTAAGGACCTGCATTTGCTTTGAGATGCATCACTTTCAGAGAGGCATTACATATACAGAGCACCAAAGAGGAGTTACTTCTAATTGTGTTGGGATTGTAACAATAGATGACTGAAAGCACTTTAATTTGCCATAACAATCATTAACTAGATTTGTAGCAGTTGGTGTTTTCCATGAAATGAAGATGATTGGTTCAGTAATGAAGAGTTTGCCATGTGTTTGCAGCTGGGATTTTACTTGCTTTATCAGAATTTTCATGTTCTCACCATACGTGTTTTTCCTTAATGTAGTGACTCTGGCCACTCTGGCAGCTGAGCATTGGTTCAAAGGGACTGAAGCTGGGAAAAGTCTTCAACTCTTCTTTTGTTTTTAATTTAAAAAAAAAAGCTTCTAACCTCAAAAGTTTGCTATGTTAATTTTTAAAAAATTAAAAATAAAATATTACTGATCATTGGGCTACAATTCTGCAAGTAGTTTTGCCACATCTGAGAAACAAGATGGGAGTAGGACATTCCACATAGGGTGCAGAAGGAGAGATACAGTCCAAGGCAGAACCAAATCAATCCCTCTGTCACTTTTGGTACTACTTAATTAGCACTATTCTTCTAATTATCATAGGAAGTCATACAGACAAGTAATAATGTAGAACTTCCTCCAGCAGGCAAAGGTTCTTTCATAAGGAATCTGTGCATTGATAATAACGATTTATCATGATATAAATCTGGGGGCAAAAAAAATCCAAAATGTAATTGCAAATCTAGAGAAAATGACCAAACAAATGACGTGCCATTCCACATCAGAGCAGCACAGGGAACATTGAAGGTTTCACTCACATGCCCACAGTGTCACCAGTACCTTGTTAGATACAGACACTGAGAGAAATTTGAATACTCTCTGAAATTACACGGGGGGGAAAAGCCTTGCCAATGCCATACAACATGACCTTCAACTTTGAGCACCCTTAGAGAAGTTTGCTTACAACTGTGTTTGCAATCAAACTTCATAAAGGATTGTGCCGGGCTTAATCTCTTGCCTCTGGCCTTAATTAATCTATAGTGTATAGTTACTGATCACAGCATTGATTTTCTTCCATGTCTTTCTAATATAATGTGTCTTCAGACTCTCAGGCATAATATCAGATAGAATTCCACTCTGCTCTGTTCTATTGGCATGTTGTTGAAATTGGTGAAATATAAGGATAAGCTTGGAGAAATACAGTGGTGACAGAAATGCAGTAAAAGACTTTGTATACAGGGTATGTAAGTTGGGCAGCAAATGAGTTATAGTCACTTGTATCCATTTAATGCTTAATGGCCATGCAAAATTGATGTAACTACATAGATTTGTCATTTGCTGGGTTCACGTTAAACCTTGAAGCTGGGGAAACATGTACCTAATAAAGCTACCCAGAGCTGCTTTTGGAGCTCTGAGGAAGGTCAGCCACACATTAAAGTATATGATGCTGAGGAATTAACTTTCACATTTTCACAGGCATGCTTACTAAAAATCGACCTTCCAGGAAGTAAGTACTTAACATATCTTCTGTCCAGCCTGCACCTGATATTTAGTTTGTACCACAGATTTTCATGGTCAGTCAACATTTCATTTTCTGTACCTAAATTAAGGAGCAGGAAGCAGAAGCCCTATAGGTGAAAACAAGTTTCCCTTCAGTTTTTCTGTCATTGCTCATTCTAAAAAACTACTACCTACTACTACCTACTGCAAAGCTATTATTAATTATGAAGTAAATCAGTTCACTTTGAAAGAGTTCTTTAAGTTGCAAATGGAGCTGTCCTTAGAAGTGGGGAAATGCATTCCACCCACTCTAGCAACATAGTTATAGCACTAGAAAATGTATCCATCACTAGTGGTTCATCATCACAGGAAGGAGTCCTGAAGTCCTTCCTGGATTAGAAGTGACGACAAAATGACTCCAGTTTATAGCACAAATTTAAAAATCATGGTGTCTGCAGAGAGTTTGGTATTTAAGCCCACTTCAAGTGGGCTTTTTTGATTTCAGTCAGTGTTTCCTGCTACTAAACACAGCTCTCACTCTATGAGAAGACTTACTCTAGAACTGCAAGTATCCAACAGTTGCTCAAGGTAAGAGTGACTTTGACAGGACAGTCCCTCTACTTCATCACAAATGCCAGTGCATAGGCAAAATGAGAACCCATGTGCTGGTCTAAATGAGAATCACATCAGATGGTAAAAGCCAAGAAAATGCCATGAAAATTAATAATTTTTCAGTGTTATGAACAGCTTATGTTATGAAAAACCACGAAGTTCAGGAAAAAGGGACATAAAAGCGGCTACATTCATCTGCAAATCCCTCCAGCTCCACTATCCACTGTTTGCCACTGGCCATTAACACTTACGTAGGGAAGGCATGCAAGAAGAACAGTTATGAAATGATCCATCCTTTTAAATACTCAACCACCTTCCTAACCAGTCATTTAAGAACTTCCCAAGCTGAAAACTGCACCTGAAAAATCTTTTAATAGCCACTGACTGACCTGTCTCCCATAGGAATGTCTAGTCCTTTCTTTGGCACTCTTAGTTCTTTGTCTTCAGAAAGTCATGAATTAACAAGCTGCACCAATTCACTCTGCATTGCCTGCACAATTACCTCCTTTTGTTTGTTTTGAAGTCACTTGATAGTGTGAGTGTAGAAGCCTTGTGCTGTAAGAAATAGTGAGTAATCACTGCCTACCTGCTTTCTCTGTAGCATCTACCATTTTAGAGACTTGTGTCATACCTCCCATAGTCACCTCCTTTTCATAATGAAGGCAGTTAATGAGGTCAGAGTTAGTGAGTTCAGGATGTTAATGAGGTCAGTTTTCCCCTTTTTTCCTTATCACATCAACATATTTCCAACTGAAAGAAAATTTCCAATAGAATAAAGATAATATTTGTAAATGCAAGCCAGGCCTCTGCCCTACCCTGTTCCTTGCAAAACAAGGTGATACTTCCATGCTACTTTTCCAGATCAATCACAACTTGCATAATACTTACTAAATAACCTCATTAATCTTTTAGATATGGGAACTGTAGCAGTATGCGTCTCTCTTTTCATCAGGGCCTAGAAAAGACAAAGAAGATTGTGTGTGGTTCATGTGTCAGACAGGTTTGCACAGTCCCATTTTACAGCAGGGCAGTAATTACAGAAGTATCTGTGGCCAAGGAATTCTTCACGCAAAGCATGAGTGCATTGGTCTGTCTGATGACCTGTAGGCATCAAAAAGCAGTCAGTCACATTGCGCTTGGGAGAAGGCTGACTGCTAAATTTTAACACTAAAATTACATAACACGTTTTCTGTAGTATACATTTCTATACATATTTCAAGAGAGACTGTAAAATACGGCTTCAAAGAGCTCTACACCCCAGAGTTCCTAACTTCTACTACAGTCAGTAAGATCTATGCAGCAAATCACCATCACACTGAGGAAAGATGTCTGTGAACATTTTTTTTTAATCTTTGTCTTTAGGCCATTATAATCTCTTAGCAATAGGAGATAATAATTGTCATCCTTTCTTAATTGCTTTTTGGTAATTCATTTAGTCCTTGACTCTAGTATCTCTGCATCCCTCTCCTTCCTAATTTGATGTTACTTTGTCCTAAAAATGTCAGCCTTTGTATAAATGGACTAAAATCTCCCCCTCTCCTGCAAGGCAAACAGTGTGCTGACCCAATACAATGTTCAGTCACACCCTCTTCCTGGCCTTTTTCACCCTGACTACCTGTGGAGGAAACCCAGGTGGAAATGGCAGGCAGTAACCAAAAGGAGCTTGGTGATAGAGACAGGACTGCAGGGTATCTCATGGAGCTAGCCTGCTCCAACACAGCCAAAGACAGGTAGCGCTAGTAGAACTGAAAGTATGTGGTCAAATCTTAAGAGATACTGAGGGTGGGTTTTGCCATCACCTTCTCCAAATTGTGAATAATTATTTTCCTTGTTTCTTGGAAGATGCATAAGTATTAAAAACAAGCACAGAATAACAGTGTAATATCAAGTATCTTGGGTTTTTTTTCTTTTCCCTTGTCTTATAAACAGTGTTAAACGCTTTGGGACAATTTTGTGTGTCACTTCAAACTCAAAGGATGTGAATTCCATGATCAGCTGAGGAAAAAAAGGGTAAAAAATGAAATGATTCTATGCTTTGTCAAGAAGTAATTTCATAATAAATAAACTTTTGATTTATTTGTATATTCTTTTGATTTTAAGTTTAATATTGCATAAGTGTAAGAGCATTACTAATGGCATTTAGCTGCCTCACCAGTATTCCAGAGAACACTGGAATTCCTGTTCTACTGCCTAAAACCAATCTAAGAACTTGATGTGAACATTTTGTTGAAAAAATAATTAGGAAACAAAACATTGACCTGACAAGAGCTAAACTTTGGTTCTGCAAATCAAACTTACAGTGATACATTTTCAGTTAGGCATAATCAAAATATGAATACTAGAGGTGTTTTATTTGGGTTTCTAATATTGTATGTGTAGATGCTTGGTTATGGATAGGAAGAGTTCAGGAAAGAGCTCCAGGGACCAGAGCCCCACTGTATTTTTTCATGATGACTTTAGCACCTAAACACTTCAGAGAATCTGAGTCTATTCTACAGAAAAGACACACAAGTAAGTTGCTTGAGAGTGATGAGAGGAAAGACGCTGGAAATTTTATTTGAAGATTTAAACTAAAGAATTGCTTTATTTTGTCAATGTTTTCTGCTCAGTCAATACATTGTGTTGTCAGGCTGGGTGTCAGAATGGACTTTAGTATTGATCCATATTCTGCTGGTGTTTTACACTGTGGCAATCCAAATGGGTAACTAAGGGAGTAATTGTTCAGTCAGATCTATGTTGAATCTTGTTCTGTGCCAGAGTAAATCAAACTAAACTTTTGAATAGCCAGTGGAGTTAATTATGAGGAAAAATAATTGTGCCAGGGAAATAAAAATGAAAGCCTTTTGATGTTGTGCACAACATTGTAGGCATTAGAATAAGAAATGTTGTGCCTGTGCTGCATGGACACTCTCTGCCTTCTGTTTTGCCAGGGGCAAGTGTATTTCATCAGGTTTTTGACTCTTACTAGCTTGTGAAGTACTTTACAGTTCTTTGGGATGTGTGACACTGTACTCAAGTACTGGCAGCTTAATCAGCTACCATGTTACAGGCCTCTGCCAACTATACCATGAACATTTTGTGCCCATGTAAAAATTGGATCATCCTACCTAAGATTTCTTATATACCTTTAACTGCATTTATACCTAATTTACAATTGCATTCCCATATATTTTTTATTGAAATTAAAATGTTTCACTCTATTTCATACGATAGAACTGAAGTCTGTAATTAGATGTTTCTTCCATGCATGGAAGGGATACATTAGGCCACTTTTATATTGAAAATATGTGTTTCCTGTGAATGCTACTGAAAGATGAAATCATGCATGGTCTGGACAGTGAAACAGAAAAACTGTGTGGCTATTCTAGGGCGATTTCAACATAAATAGGCGATATACAACAGCAGTATAAGTGAGGTTATTTATAGATGCATATTATGCCATGCAGATAGGCTGTGGTGAGACACTAATAATTATTTCTCAGTTCTTCCTATTTGATAAAGTTGTTCATACTTTCTATTTTCAAAGGAAAACTTTACACTCCCTTTTTTGAGCATATATTTATTGGATTTTCTTTTGTATTAGTATGTACTGATCCACATCTTTGGTAGCTTTTAAATTCACCAAAGACTAATAGTTGTATAGATTAGAAAGCTTTTTTTTTCTGTGTAGAGTGCCTTCTGTTTCTATACCTGTTTTTCCTGGAGGATGGAGATTCCCAAAAAGAAATTATGGGGGGGAAAAAGAAACCCCTTTCCAGGTCCCAGGGTTGATATAACCCCAGCTATATGTTTCTGCATTCCATTTTTTTAACAATTACTCATAGAGCTGCTCCTCTGATAACCTTTAATTTTTCTGAGTGCAGTACCACTCAATATGAACATTCAAAACATGAGTAAAAGGTGCCTAATATACAAAGGCTGGCTTAAAAACATGAGAATTCTTGAATGTTGGAATTTGTTTTTAATATTCTTTTTGGATCCAAAGCCTTTGGGTTTTATATTCTTAAGATGTTTTTGACAACCATAATGAGCAGAAACATTATTTTGTTTTCCTAAATGAAAAATGAGACTTCCAGCTCATTACATGGATATACGGGTCCAGGAGACTTGTAATAGAAATGCAGGTTTTGGGAAAAGGGAAAAAAACCCATGCATGTTATGATGACTGGATCATTTCTGAGAGCTGGTGGGGGAAGAACAAAAAAACTTCAAGAAAGGAAAGGTACATAATAGGGCATAGAAGACTGATGATAGAAATGTATAAAATGTATCTTTTAATATTCTGAATTGTTGATTCATGTCAGTGATGATAGAGTTATTGCTGGCATCTCCAGATTTTTGGCATTGTAGGCAGTGAGAGTGTTTTCATAAATTTTTATCCTATTTTGCCTGATATTCTTCTTGTTATTCAAGGGAGCAAGTCCAGCCTTTTTAAAATGTAAGCTGGATAAAGGATCCACTTGGGGGTTTTTGTGAATCTCTGTGAGAAACATCTGTACTTAGCTACTCAGGGATATTTTAATACCATACAGGCAAGATGGCACATTAGTTCTAGTAGTGTTAGATGATCCTTGGTAAGAAAAGTTCCATATGACAAATAAGAATGAAAGCATGAACTTTTTTTAACAACATGACACAGTTCTTCAAGTTGTAGAAATAGTTCTGTCCTGTGGTTTGGGGGTTTTTTTCCCTTACTGTTTGTTTAGTCTTAGATTATTTTTATGCTAAGAAGCCACAGAAGGCTATGGAGAATCTGTTGCATTCTTGGTGTCTGGTCTAAAAGCATTTCTCTAAAAATATCAGAGGATTATGGGTTACAGTAGGCAAGTTTCAGAGCTGCTTAAAGTTAAATAAACATTTTGCATTTGTTTTCTAAACTAACATAACAAACCAAACCATGTTAACTTTCTTGAAGTTATAGCCAATTAAAATCAAACTTTACATACATCTGGAACCATTTGGGTTATAACTGTGAGAGCGTATATTTTGTACAGTGCTGGAATTTGGCTGTATTTAATTCAATATAATTTTTAGACCTAAACATAGTGCTTTTCACAGAGGTTGGTTTGAAAGTATTGGAGAATGTCGTTCATCAGGTGGGCACAACACAAGCCACACAGACAACATCTGCGGAAGAACCGTGGTCAGACTGAGACTGTAGCTTTGCCGTTAAGACCCTCTCAGTGAGGCTGTCAATAAGGCACCTACATTAGCAGTGCTGATGGGTTTTATGTATGCAGGTATTTTTCTGTGGAAGTGCACTCATTTTTCAAAAGCCAAAAAACAAATCTAAAAAAAATGACAACAGCTTCTCTGTGATTTGAACTGGAACAAATACAAAATTAACATGTTGAAGGTATTTCAGGACTTTTGTTCCCAGTCTCCTCATCCTTACTCCCACTGTCTGCATTTTTGTTTAATAGGGATTTTTTTAAAAAAAGCTGAGTGCAGAGTCCTCAATGGTAAGTCCGGCAAGATTTCCACATGGCAAGAGAGACAAAGGAGCCCTCCTCCACAGGCAGGGAATGGGGTGAACTGGGGGCCCTTCCATGATGGCCTGGATCCAATGCACACAGATCACCTCAAGATTTCTGCAGTAGTAGCAGTAGTAGCTGCTTTGGCTTTTCCCCATGCTGACCTTTGCAGAGCCTGCTTCTGCTCTGTGCAGGCAAACTCACCTCATGAAACTCCTCCTAAACTCACACTCAGGCTGTCTTTATAACTGAAAAGTTAAAGGCCTGTCTTTCTTCCTAGCAAGAGCTCCCAAAAGTTATGCACTAGTTCAGTAATGCTCGTTCAGGCACATTCAGCACACATGTGCAAGCAAAAGAATGTAAACAAATTGTTTTTGCTGTGGATATGGAAAGGGAGAATGAGATTTATTTTTAATGAACATCTTTCTTAAAAGTCATCTAGCATCAGAATGGCAAATTGGACATACAGAAGGAGGGTGGTTGCTCCACATGCTCCCTCTGTCTGCGTGTGCCTCTCTCATATCACAATTTCTTTCATTTACTGCAGCCAGACACCTACATTGATATTTTTAAAATATTTCTTCAAAGAACATATTTGAAAAATTTGAGAGAAAACTCATGATTAAAATCTCCTTCTCGGACGTGGTGAGAATGTCATCATAGGGAAACCAGAAACCAAAATGCTTATGGGATGACTGAGAACTGAAAGGATGAAAGGAAATTCTAAAATCCATAAGTCCATGAGAAAAACAATCTACTCTGGAGCTTTCAGGTTATTTACAATGACACTTTCTCAGACTTTTTGCCAATTTCTGTGATAAAGGCTGAAGAATGATTTTTGTATCTCTCTCCCTTTCTAAATGGCTTCATTCTAGCAATTCGCTTGCCAGTTTCACCCATTCCCTCCCTATTAGAAAGAGAAACAGAAACTTCTAAATTGTTTATACAGCCATAACCCTTCATAAGTATGATCTATATCTCTTTCTCTTTTTAATTAATTCCCACCTGATCAGTTTATTTGAATTAATTTCAACTCCCAAGTACTATCCTCTTAGAAGACTGAACCTATCCTCTTGATTTTCATTTCAGCCTCATTCCCCAAACTTAGTGTTAGTCACTTTTACTGCAGGGATTAGTTGTCGTATTATATCTCCATAGGGTTTTGAAACTCTTTTCTTAGACCATTGCCTCAGCCCAGTTTAACTGCAGAGGAGTACTGGACTTCCTATTTGTGCCTTAGATGCACCAGATTATTTTCGTGGCTTCTTCCCAAATAACACAAGTTAACATTTCCCAAATATTGCTAAAACAACCTTGCTTCTACAGAAAACAATAGAAGGAAAGTTAAAAGTAAGATTCTGGAACTTGTTTAAAACTACACACACACACGCTTATATCCCTTGTTGACATATGTGTATATGCGCTACAAAATGAGTAATTTCAGTGTTTTTAATTTCTATGCCTTGTCTGATGTCTGAACTGCCACATAATTTTGTTGTGTTATCCTTAACAATTTCTCTTATGTTTGTGAAGATGCCACATTGTAGGAGGTATAAAAAAGTAACTATGGCAAAAAGGCTCCAAAAAAAGGGTGTATCAACAAACAAACAAAACCAAGCCAGCCAAACGAACTAAAAATCTACTTTATTACAACTTTTGTTTAGTTTCCCACTGCCCTCTTTCAAACCACAGGCTCTGCTCCAGTTTTGAGAGTGTTTCCAAAAGCTCTGAATTCTTAAAGCATCAGCACAATTTGAAATGGACCAGTATATAGGCTGCTCTAGGATAATAATACAGTCCATCTCCAAGGCTAATTACCAGAACATAGCAGTGCACAGTATGGGGTTTTTATCCTTGTTTCTATATGTGTGAGGTTTATCTGTTAACAGCTGTCAGCTTTTCATTAGCATTACTGGCCTGCAAGCTTGTGCATATGAGATGCATGTTTAGGAATCTATGTTTGACTTACAACCTTGAGAGACATACACCCAGTTGGGGCTGAAGGGCAACCCCAGCCAACCCTGCGATGCATCTAGTGGCAAGAGCCCTACACAGCAGGCACTCTGGATGTTCGTGTCTGGCACACCTGGCCAGCTGCCCCCCTGCATGATGGGGTGAGCTGGGGCTGGCTCCAGCATTTGTTCTTCACTGCCTGCTTTCAAACTCGACCTTTCACATTATTGCAATTCATTGCTTGGTGTGAGACTGTAGCAAAGCTCCATCAGATCCTTGGGTGCCTAATACATATTTGTTGTCAGGCTTTTTAACAGGAAAAGAAAAAGATGAATCGTCAGTCCCTAAAACAACCGTTTCTTTAAAATGTGCCAGAACTGGGTCCTTCTGCATTGGTGGCTTCCATTTGCAAAAGCCTGTGACTCCCTGCCTCATTTTATGATCAATGCATGCAGCACTATCAGTGGTTTAGACACATTGAGAGCTTTCAGTATACATGGAAGAGGGACATCTTCCAGACAGAAACACGAAGTTCTATATTTCTAACTTCCCTTTGTCAAAAAGCATCACCAGGTGCAAAATATGTAGTAGGAGCAGAAAGCTTGCATGACCCCTTCATTTGGCATTCCTGCTGCAGTTACGGGCTGATTATCTCCAATTCTGGTATTGACAATTCAAAGAGTATAATGAAAATGATGCAAAAAATGTAGAGAAGAGCCATAAGAATGCTTAAAGGATTACAAAATGTCCTGCATCAGTGAAAAACTACAAGCTTAGTCTATTTAGCTTACAATGAAAAGTTAAGAAGCAATTTAACCCCTCTCTGTGAGTAATAACATGAGGAGTAAAAGGCCATTTGGATTGACAGACATGACTGTAACTGGCTAAAAGGTGCAGATAGACTCATCTAGATGGGGAATAAAGTGGGTTTTTTGTAAGTGGTAATAGTTAAGCACTGGAACAACTTGTCAAGGGCTGTGGTGAATTCTCCATGGCTGGTAGTTTTTGAAAAAGGAGCTGAGGTTTTCATTAAAATTATGCTTTGGTTCTAATAGCAATTATTTGGGGGAAATTCTAAGACCAGTGTTATGGAGGGAAGACAAGCTGGAGTCTCTGTGACCGCTTCTGATGTTGTAATCTACAGATCATTGTATTTACTTTAAAGGATCAGCTAGACCTTTGTATGACTGACCCTATGTTTAGATGCCTTCTATGGGTCAGGTCGTAGATAGTCATAGGTTTCCTGTGTTGAGATGGTATCACAACATTCAAAAAGGGGAGCATCGCTGTAGACTTGTCTGGAGATTTTTCATGGTAGCTATTTAGGTCAATAAAGAGAACATACCTGGAGTATTGATCATAGGTCCCATATTTATTGAAGCGTTTCACAATGGCTATATGTATACACACAGCATTAGCATGTGTAAGTCTAGCTTATTAATTAAATACAGTGTTGTATTTTAAGAAGTGCTGCTGCAAGCATCTGTATTTCAGCATATACTTTACAGATAAAACAAGATAATTAACAGTATCTTGTCTGAACAAGAGCCAAAAAATCAATGCAAAAGTATAGCAGAACCCCGAAGTAAAAGAGGACCTCTGGTTTTGGCTTTCAGTTTGCACTTTTCGTAAGGAAGAAATTTAGTAATTTCCACACTGTTATGTAGGATGGCTATCCTAGCATTGCTAAGGGTTTTTTATTATGTGATCACTTCCTAGAAGTGCTTTATGACTGATAAAATTACTTTTTGTGGCTTTTAGGTCCATGATTTCTACATCAAGCCATTTGCTGATAGAAGGCTCTCAAACTGAGTCTTATAGTCCAATTTAGCAATGCTGTATCTAAATAGATATATTTGAATTAAAGTGTACTGGCAGCATTTTAGTTAGTGCTATTAACCCATTTTCTAAGAATGTTGAATATCTGAAGATTCAAGAAGAGTTTCTTGTGGTCAGAAATGTCTACAAGAGAAAGGGTGTTCAGAGACATCTCAGCATAAAAAGTGTAACTGAGGGGGAGGAGGGCCTTTTTCATCCAACCTCTTTCTCCAACAGTGTGGATAAAGCAGAGGGAATGCAGTCCCCTGCAAATGAGTTAATGGGCCCACAAGTAGAACAGCAAAAGCATTACCTCAGAGTAGCCTCTGAATGCACTGGCCATTGTTGTCCTCATTAGGACATTGAGACACCGAACATTTGAAGTCCCTTCCTTACTTAAATCTTTTTGAATTTTTTATGTGCACTGCCAGAGTAGTCTTTTTAATAAAAAGAAAACTCCTCATAAAAGGCATTAAAGCCCAAAAGAAAGCAGCAGCAGCAAGCTCTGGCTTCATTCAGCCACATGAAACACCTGGTAGCTAGCTTTTACTGAGAGCTGCCAAGAAAAGGTTGATTGCCGTATCTGGCAGTGAGGATCCCATGCCTGACCTCACCAGGCAGAGAGCAATGGGGCATGGGGATTTCCAACAGGATGGGGCTGAAACTCAGCTGTAAAGCAATGATCCAAACATACAAAGCAGCTCTGATGTGAGTGTTTCAGTTTAAGTTCAAAGGCAGTTTAGAGCCCGGCTGGAGCCCGATTTGAACTTCCAAAAAGTTGAAAGGCATTTCAGTGTGGTGTTCATTTTCTTTTCAATAAAGATCTAGCTATTGATCTTCTCTATTACCTTACAAACTGTGTCTACTTCCACTCAAAAGGAAATGTGGAGGATCACATTACCCTTTATGGCTAGCTGATGCAAAAGAATCTACTAGACACCTGGAGTTATTAAAAAGGTCTTACTTACTGGAAAGCAAGCTGTAATTAACTCTTTTATGCTAGTCAGCAACTATTTAGTTTGTGGAGGGGTTACTTAAACACTTTAAACCTTTCCTCCTCCATACACATTAGAATTTTCAGCTATTTTCAACTAATATCTGTTTTTCTATATTCAGTGTTCCCTCATATTTCGTGAAACAAGAAAGTTTGACACACTTGGCTCTGCTAAATTGAGATATTCTGAAAATCCACCCAAGCTTCCTCTGGAGTTCAAGATTGATTATATTTTAGCTTGGCAAGTCAGATCCAATTCTTTCCATGGCCAGCCAGAAATCATCCCCGAAGAACAAAACCAACTGAAACATGGTCGTTCTGGTCCAGCTGCCACAATACCTGGGAGAGTAGGATCTTGCCAACGAATCAGGTAGCAGAGCTGTTGCAAAAGAATCTTTTCAGAGGCCACATAAGGTAATTTTACACTACCCCAACCTTGTGTTGAGGACACAGAACATAACAGAATCCTAGTGGCACAGAACAAGTCACATTCCTTAAAAAGGGCAAATAACTCAGTACCAAATTATCCCTTGGTCCTTACTTGCTCTCTTGTTGACCAAATTTTCCACAGATGCTTCTGTCCATCTGTATATATATCTCAGTATAAATGACCTTTGCAACAGGCTCAGCTCATGTACATGTGTACATGAATCATCTCAGAGACACGTCAGTCCCTATCACTAGGGCCATGTCAGGAAACATTGTAGACTTACACTGCTTGTATTGAATATCACACTTAATAGAATTTTGTCCAAGGTTCAGGCACGTGTAAGAAAACATGCTTTTGTGTCACCATGTCAGTCCACACAAGCTCTTCTTTTCAGTCAGAACTAATCCCACATAAAATATATTCATACTAAATTGCACAGATCCCAACAACTATGCAGAATAAGTTGCATATACAGTCATGGGCAGGAATTTCCTAAAATTGCAGCATGTACTGCCATCTGTTAAGATTTACCCATGGTTTCTACTGGCAGACAACCTTTCTTTTCAGAAATATAACTTTCTAGGCAGAAATTACAGTTTCTAAGGTCAGAACTGCGTAAATTTGAACTCACTGAATGTAAAACCCTTTGCTAAAGAAAAATAACCACCTCAATCAGATGCTGAAAAAAATGAAAAAAGGCTTTAAGAGTAACCAAAGTAGGTTACTTCAATTTAAAGAATAAATAATTCTGTTTATATGAGGAGATGAATGTCAAATTTTCATTTCTCTAGTAAACTTGTCTCTGATGCAAATCAGTAGCAACTGAAATTACTAAAACCTTCATGTCCAAAATTTGACACTGTTCTCATCTCTAAACAGGACTTCTTAGTGCTGGTCCAATTCTGAACCAGACAACGATGCAAAAACCAACAAGATGCTTGCTTAACATCATGGGAAATTTTAATTCTTGAAAAAAACCCCAAACCCAACAGGTATGTTATCATATATTAAGAGGAATAAATACATAAAGAATTAAATGAGGAAGATCATTCCCTTTCAGTTAAAAAATGAGGTATAAATACATTATATATAACATACACATATTGTCCAGAGTCTTGGAATCAAGACAGAGTAAACAACCGAAAAACCCCCAAGCCAAGCCTACTCAACAGAACATATTATAAAAAACTTTGGCTTCTGAATGAGGACCTTTTTTGTTTATTTCAATAATTTGCTTTCTTCTGGTATTCAACTTCATGTCCCCTCTTTGAATCTATCTTCTTTTTCCTACTGAAATGCAAGCATTATTTTCTTTAGCAAAGGATTTGTGATAAGAGGTAGGTGAAATATGAGGAAAAATAAATACTTTTGCATTTTCTTCATCCAGTATCCATAGTTTTATTATAGGAGGGCCACTTCTGTCTCATTAGAAATCAAAACTAGAATGGGATGAAGAGAAAAACTAATTTAGCTGTTATAGGTTAATTTGAAATGCTACAAATAAACTTTTCAAAGGAAGGTTAATTGAATCATTGCTTATGATCCTCAGAGCAGTCATATCTGAACAACTGATTTGGCTGCAGAGATGGATCTAACAAGAAAGACGAATTCCTCTAATTTAGTTACTGTGCGGTAAAACAGAAGAAAACACAGGCAAATATTTTGATGAGCTCTCTACTGTAGTCACATTTTGTCAAGGACTAAAGGGCATTTTAAATTATACTAGTCACATGCTTCCTTTTAAAATTTTGTGTAGGACTCAGTGACTATCAGAATTTCTAGAAGAATCAAACCTAAGAATCCTGAATTAATTTCAAGGAAAGTGGGATACTTTCTGTTTACCACAGTATCCTGAGAGTGTCTGGGACTTCATGGAGTACTTACTTATGAAAGGTGGTGCTTAAACTCCAAAAAGAAGCAGAAGGAATCTGAAAATAATTGTCACGTAGTATGGTCCACAGAGCTGTGTCTGATGGAATGGAGATAATATTTGGTACAAAGAGTCTTTAATGAAAATCTCTCCTAGAACTGTTCTTTGACCAGAAGGCAACACAAATTAAATTAGGATAGGCTTCTGATACTGAGATGGAAAATACATTTGTAAACTGAATTGACTAAAGATGGTTCTGCATGGGAACTCCCAAGTGAGGAGAGCAGTGGATCTTCTATACGGATGTTCTCATATAAACATCATGATGAAAACATTAGCACAGACTCTGATGTGGAGGGAAAGTGAATTATTCAGGATTTGGATCCTTCTGTAGAGGTCAGGCTGAGATGGATGATTATTCAGAAAGTAATATGGTAGGGCTCCCAGGGTGAGTATGTATACTGAGATGCCAGTTGAACATAATTATAGATTTCAAGTATATATTCAAAACTTGACTGCCTCTCTTTTGCTGTTCAACTTTCTTAGTACTTTTCTGCTATTTGGGACTGTTAAAGATTTTCCCACAAAGAAGAAAGGGAGCATGAACATTCAGCCCACACTCTGCATCATCTGTCCCTGTTGTATCTGTGCTATTAAGTTTTATTATATTTGTCTACCTACTCCTACAAAGTTCTACTCAGGTTTCTTAGACGAAACAGGACGGCAAAAGAGCACCAAAGGGGATGATCCAGAGTTGTCTTCCTGGTTTTTTTTCCCTAGTGGCCAGTAAACCAGGGTAAGAATTGGACATACTGAAGAGTTGTCCTAGTCATTTTATTGATGGGAATATTGCTTGTCTCTGAAAGAATTTGCTCTTTCGTCGCAGAAGACATGGGACAAAGTAAGAGAAGATGGGAGCCATTAAGCTGTATACTAGTTCTAGACAACAGTAGCTCGATAGAGTGCCTAAAAAGAAAACATTATATGGATGTATATATACACACATATACAGCAATGTTCTTTCATTTTATGACTGCTATCTTTGTCTTAGCTCTATCTGAAATAACATATGAAAAATACAAGTCACAAAGACCTTCTTCCATGGAATATACAGGCAGAAGTATGCAAAAGTAAGCAGCAGCTGGGGTAAAAGAGGAGAAGGCAGCAGCACTGCAATTATTGTGTAAGAGGCCAGGGAATCACTGACTTACTTAGGAAATGACTGTACCATCACACTTGGTGTGATGGCTTAAAGGCCTTTTTCTTGGAAAGCTTTACCAAATGTGCACTCACAAGAAGCCTTCCAACTCTGAGGTACTTGCTGATGCTGAGGATGTCACTGCTCTGCTCATGTGTAATTTGGGGTGGATGTCTGTTTGTACTATGGCCTTTTACTGAGAGTCACATCTTCACATGGAATAGCTGTTAATATAACCCTTGATGGCTATTAGAATGATATAACTAGGCTTCAGAAATTTGAAGGATCTTCATTAATGCTTCTGTCTAGCCATGGAAATACACTCTTTAAAGCAGGGTTGGGAAATATTTGCCTTAATGGAAACCAAACAGGAATTTCAAGTACCTTTCTACAAAGCAACCATAAGGCTACATCTCAGTCTTATTTCTCCATTCCCTGCAGCTCTTCACATTACACTGTGATCTTGCATGGCCCACAGCCCTGCTGTGCCCTGGCCTTCCAGCCTTCTGTCTCCAGAATCCAGCCAGTGCACAGCACTAGCTCAGAGTCCCCACCAGCACCCTGCCTGGGGTTTTGCCACTGCACCAGGATCCTTCCACATCCCACAACAAGCAGCCCCATACCACTGCCACTGAACTCACCAACACTGTCACACTCCTCCCAGTACTCAAGCTTCCCTAAGGGCTGCCCACAGCATCTCTCAAACATTGCTCAAGTCCTGCACAGGACACAGGAATAGTTTGGAAGGTCATCTTCACAAATAAAATAGAAAAAAAAAATTAGAGATTCATGAGCAGTGTGGCTGTATGGCATGCTAGCAATAAAAGCTCTGACTGACTCACAAACCAATTTCATCAGTAAATACCTGCTGGAATTTGTTTCCCCAGACAATTACTGCTATCTTTCTTTTTCATACACATGCACAGTGCAGTATTCCAGCCTATTATTCCTTATTTAACTCATTTACCTTTTCCCAGTACACTGTACAGTTTTTTGCCATTTTCTATCCATGAATTTCACAGCAGAATGGAGAAACAGGCCAGACATATCTGATGCATGAAACTTGTATGTCTTCCAAAATGGCTGTTCAAACGTAATCCATAACAATTCCAAACAGCAGAAGGTATCATTAAACTATGTATTACTTGTTTATAGTATGTACAGATGTTAACAACACCTGGAATTATGTACTCTGAATTGTGAGATAATTTCTGATGAACAAACATTGAATACAGTTGTGATATATTGTCCCTCTAAGCCTACTTATAAGAAAAGCATGGACATCTGTTTGAATAAATCTCACTTTCCTCCTGACCTTTTTTCTACTGCTACAGAAGTTAAGCTTGTTGGTTTTTAATTTGTCTCACATGAACTCAGTTTATTAGAGACAGAAGTAAATTTGGTGTTACAGAGATTATGTTTAGCTTTGCAATTCTGGTATTAATTCATTCTTACAACTAATCACAGGGTGACATATTTTTATTTTCTGAAAAAGCTTGATCTCTTATTAGCATATACAGTTACTTTATGAGTTGTTGCCTGAAGCTAAACTGATGCCTTGGTAGCAAAAAAATGAAGTACAGATGCCCTCTAGGCCAGAAGAATTAAAACTCTTAATAGTGCTGCATCCTGAACACTTAAGTTTTGCTGTTAAATGTTAACGCATACAGTCCAAAGCAGAGAATAACAAATGCTGACCTCTGCACTCAGGCATTTGATTTTAACATCTACACCTCAAGAAGATTCAAACTGCTAGCAGTAACCTTAACATGAAAAACAGAATATGTGAAATAGACATGAAAGATGAGATCAAATACAAACATGAAATAAAAGTGCAACATACAACCTGGTGCAATTTCTGAGTATTTATAGTTCAAAGGAGACTAAAACACACAGCTTCTGTACCTGTGGCAAAGGATGGTTTCTCTTAGCAACCTCTGCTGTGAACACTAATTTGTGCTGTGCCATATGCCTGTATGGTGATGCACAGCCTTACCCTTCATTGTCTTGATTAATGCACAGTATTCAAAAACAGTATTTACTATTAAGTTAAATAACATGTCTCATGTATCTATCTTGACTCTGATCCTGGATGCAGAAGTCTTTTCAAAGTTTTCCTCTGTGGCCTACTGAGATCACTCTTTGGCTTGAGAGGTTAGGGTGACTCTGAGATGTCGTCACTTTCCACATTACCAACATATAATGTATCACATACACTGGCCCTTGGCATCAGTGTGAAATTCAAATTAGCACATGGCACAGGACATAACCCTTTTGTATTTTTGGACACTAGCCCTGGATATTTCACTGTGCCATGTCACCAAAGAGCCAAACTCTATGCAACAGTGACAGGATTTCCGTGTGTGTGCCCTATATATATGGCATTGAAGGTGTTACTGAACTGCAAAGAATAAAAGCATATACACATAGACTTTCATAGCCATCCTGTTTGTACCATTTGTGCTTCAGCTATTTTGTTCCTATTTTTTTATTTCAGTGAATTAAATAGTTGTCTTTATGTACGTTTCTAGAGAAGTGTATTCATTTCTGCTCAGCTCATCTTTACATCTTAGACCAAATACACGGTGACCTAAATATACAAATTTACACAAGAGTTTATGGAGATCACAGTATGATACACAACCCTGAAAGCATTCATTCAATACATAAGAAAGATTTTCATTTAATCTACTTTGGGGCAGGGTGGGGAGAGACACAATGTGCCTCTTCCATAAAGTAAATTAAATTGCTTTTCATTGACTCTGGTTACCCTGGGCACTGCTCATTCTAACGCAGCCTTATTAAATTCAGGCAAGGCTGCTACAGTGAAGTCTGGGTGTTGTGGTTTAACCCCAGCCAGCAACTAAGCACCATGCAGCCACTCACTCACTCCCCGCCATCCAGTGGGATGGGGGAGAAAATCGGGAAAAGAAGTAAAACTCCTGGGTTGAGATAAGAACGGTTTAATAGAAGAGAAAAGAAGAAACTAATAATGATAATGATAACACTAATAAAATGACAACAGTAGTAATAAAAGGATTGGAATGTACAAATGATGCGCAGGGCAATTGCTCACCACAAGCCGACCAACACCCCGCCAGTCCCCGAGCGGCGATTCCCTGCCCCCCCACTTCCCAGTTCCTAAACTAGATGGGACATCACATGGTATGGAATACACTGTTGGCCAGTTTGGGTCAGGTGCCCTGGCTGGGCATGAGAAGCTGGCATGAGAAGCTGAAAAATCCTTGACTCTAGTCTAAACACTACTGAGCAACAACTGAAAACATCAGTGTTATCAACATTCTTCACATACTGAACTCAAAACATAGCACGGTACCAGCTACTAGGAAGACAGTTAACTCTATCCCAGCTGAAACCAGGACAGGGAGCAGGAGATTAAATAAAGCATTTGGACAAAAGAACACTTTCATGATTGATTTTTGAGAACAAGCAAACGTGCAGATACTTCAAAACTTTGCATTGTACTAAACCAAATGAATGATTGATTTTTAACTGTATGATGTTCAAATAACTAAACAGTGCTCAGATGCTACACTTCAGATATGTATTTCAGATGCTGTGTTTGAAGAATGACATGTAACGGAAACAGTGCTTAACTTGCTCGAGGAACACGTCTTTAAAAAGTCTTCTGCTGTCTAATTACAGTAACTCAAAGACATTTAAGCTAGAAAGGTCATTAACTTTTTAGGCATACACTATGCCACAACTACTGCATATTTCCTGACATTCCTATAAAACCTAACGCTCTTGGGAAACTGATGGCTCACAGGGTTGTTAATGAGTGAGAGACCCTTTGCCTCTTGATGACTGGTCTGAATTCTGTTTAATCTGGAAGCAGCAAAGAACTGTCAGTGGCTGGTGGTGTTTATGAATTAATTTGATAACTATTCTTGGTTTAGACTGTAGCAGGAAAATGTCCCAGTTTAAAAACCTTTCCTTACCTTCCTCTCCCCCTTATTCATGAAATCATCTCTGATGTGTCTGGATCAGCAAGGCACAGAAAACTACCGACTCCTACAAGAGACTGGACAGACAGAATGTCAGTGGTCACACAGCTTCATCATGGCTTGCCGAGGTGACTGTATAGCTCACTGAGTACACAAAAGGTGCAGTATAGACCTACTGACTCCAGGTCAGATTACAAACTCTTCTTTCTTCCCAAGGATACTACTGTGTGCTGGGAAGAAAAATTCTCCTTTATGAATGGGTAAGATCAAGTTATGGGATTTGCTTTAAGGACTGTGCTGGATGCTTCTGGAAAACATGAGGGCATTTCCTCCTCATTACCTCATTTGCTTGTAATGAAGGTTTCCTCTAAAACATGTTTTTGGCAGAGCTG
>NW_010972576.1:12634042-12634280 GCF_000737465.1 Haliaeetus leucocephalus
GTGTCGCACTTTCCCGTCGCGACAATCTAGGAGAAACGACGCATCGCCAGGGACTCGCCCTGGGGAGAAACGGACCAACACAGATACTGTGGATCAAGCGATTTCTCCATTTATTTGCTGCGTAACATTCAGTTATATACCATAACCATGCACAAGCCATCTACTGATTGGTTAACATGTGCTGTTCACGCGCTTAAAGCAATAGTTTGATTGGATAAGGTCTTCTGATCACGCGAAT
>NW_010972576.1:12634496-12653219 GCF_000737465.1 Haliaeetus leucocephalus
AGCTGGATATAAAATCCCCTTTCTTACAACTTGGCAGATACACAACCCAGTTATGGCCCCAACAGTGGTCTATTTCCCTGGCATATGGGACTTCTAAATGCATTAGGGAAAAAACGTCCTGGAGGGGTAAGTAACAGAGGTGGGACTCCTCTTACATGGCAGACTGAGGCAAAGACTTTCTTCCCTTTCTGTTTCCCCTTCTCTTTCCCCTTTTTCCTTTTTGTGCTGGACCTGTGTTAATTTAATGAAAAAATAGTATGAATTACAAGGGCAGAATGGTCTGAATCAGACAAGGTATCACCAGATGCTTCCCACTATCTTTTTACTGCACGTCATTCTACTAGTCACGCTTCAGCCTGGTTAAAGTACTTTCCTAATGTGTTGAATGAATGAATACCACCCTGTGACATCTAAAGCAATGAGCATTATTACAACATTTAGGAAACAGCAGTATCTCCAGGTAAAAAGACTGAATTGTTACTGGAAGTACATGGGCTTCTCCATGTATTGGTATCTACCTCTTTCATTCTGAAGACAGAGATTTTCTTAGGCTGCATCTGAAGTGATGTGTGGATATGTGTCATGATGTTCTTGGGTGTCCTGTGATCATCCAGACTAGAGACAAGCTCAGAGCAGACCAGGATTTCTATCCATTCCATGTGTCAAGATTCCCACTTAGTAGAAATCAAGGCACCAAGGAGTGGAGAACCTAATGAATGCTTGGGTCTTACCCAATATGCAACCGGGATGTGGCAAAGTGGGATACACCAACTATATATATCTAGTCTCCAAAAATGTCCAGCAAGCGATTTTTTTGTGACTTTTCCTGTTAACCTGGTAGAGTTTTAAGTACTGAGAAGGAAATTCTGACTCCACTGGAGACTATGATGAATTTCCCATTGACTTAAGTAAGGATAGCACGTTAATTTGGTAACAGCATAGTTTAGCTTCTCACTCTTCTAAAAGTTCTTCCTGGTTCATCTCTGATCTACAAGGAGGGCACAGTTTACACCACCCACAGCTCTGCAGTCCCCAGATCAAAATATTTTGCTTCTGTTTTCTGACATTATCTTATGGTAGTTAAGTCTAGCAGCTGCCTGCTCAGAGAGACAGAATGGGAATAAGTGTGATAGAATGTAAAATATTGCTAAGTCTATATGACAACTTTGGTGATATTTACTGCTTCTCACCTTTTCTTAATTACAGGATCAGTAGCGAGAATCATTCCTCACCTAATTTTCCTGCCCCTTCATTTGCTGTATGCAACTGGTTACAAATATCAGCTCACTAAGTAACTATCTGTGGCCCAGCATCAAGACCAATTCCACAGGGGTCTGAGATTAATATTAATGACTATTTTTAATTAATTTGGTATAGGATGGAGATTGCTGAGAACAAACTCAAGATGCTATAACCTGGGAAGGGATGTCAAATTATTCAAGGATAAGATTAAAGTGCATCACAGTGAATGAATGAGAGAACCAGACACAATCAGTGGGGCAAAATATGGGTAGTAGCTGACATCCCAATAGGAGATGGCGTATTATAGCCTGCTCAGTGGCTCCTATTCCTCAGGTACAGTTTGTGAGAAACCAGAGAAATTCAGGTGTGTTAGGGAGGCTTCCTGGTCATTATCTGCTGTCTAAAAATCGTTCTGAATTAGCTAGATGCTGTTGTTATGTCTGTACAAGTGTACCATACCTCTAAACAGGGTATGAATCTCAGCACTAGATCATGACCATTTATACTGTTTAATTGTTAGCATGCTGCCTGGCATGAATTTGGTTCATACCAATTAGTGCTCTCCCAGACAATACCACAGCATGGCTCAGCAGTAGGACATAGTCCATTTTCTGTAAGTAGCAAGGACAGATTATACCAAGAGAAGACATTAGTCATATAGTTGTAAGCTCTGACATGCCTCTGCCAGAGGATAGGCCATGGCATTATAAAGTTTATTAGCATAAAGAGATGCAGCGCATGTGTTTGCATTGTGGCAAGCCTTTGGAGGAAAACTGCATATGCAACAAATCTATCCATTTCCCCTCTTTTTAAAATAAAGTTGTTGTTGTGTCTTGGAAGGAGGGCCAGATATTGTACAGAAATACTGATAGACAAGATGGCTTTTGTTACTTCAGACTATACAGACAACAGCCTCACTGTATGTGTCATAAGAGCTGTAGAAACTAGTTCTGCAGAAACTAACTAGTGCATGAAGCAGTATGGATGTTCCCCTAGCCAGGAGACATTATCCCAAACATAGATGTCTTTTCATATTTAATGATCCCTTATTAATGCATATTTGTAGTTTCAGCAATAATGGTAGAGCTGTCTCTGCTGGATCTTGAAACAGTGAATTTCTGAAGTCTCAATAAAAAAGACAGTATCGCTAAGGTGTGTCATTCCCAGTCATCACTGGGCATATGTGAAGAACCACAGTGAAAAATGTGGGCAATCCCTGGTTTAACTATAAGATGGCCAGAGTCTGGCACCCATTGTGTTATCCCCAGCTGAGGAACAAGCCTCCTGCCTTCCTGCCTCATGACCTTCCTGTCCAAGTTGTTGACCTTCAGGACCTTCTTCAGACTGGGTTGTTTTGCCTGGTGTCTGGTGGAGGAGAGATGCAGTTTATCATGAGTTTATGAGGTTTTGGAGAGCTTCTGGTTCTAAGACGTGCATTATTTTGGTGACAGAGTTACTTTTGTAATGTACAGTATGTCTAGAACATGCAATGGGCAGGGGTTTTATGTTTCTTTTTACGCTAGTGTGTTTAAAAGGTTTATTTTTCCTGTCAAATTTAGCTATGCTTTCAAAAGCGCAAACACTTCTTGATAGGACAGCAGACATACTTGTAAGAAACTCCAAATTGTTTCCTTCGCCCACTCCCCATTTTAGATCATCTTTCACATGGGAACAGCTTCCCTCCTCCTCACTCACCTCCTCCTCCAAAAAATTTCTGACATCTGTTCCTTTACCTCTCTAGCAGCCACTCTCCTCTCATCATTTGCCTTTTATTTTATGGTACCCACTTGTGCCCTTCAACTCCATGCTTTTTGGGGTAGGAGCTGTAATTTGTGTTGCACTTCTAACCCTTTGTAAAGCATCTTAAATGTTATAGACATTTACAGCACAATATAAATGATAATGTAGTTAGACTGGAAAGGCAATTCCCTAGTTAACACCTCCCACATGTGGTGATTAAGTACTAGGCTCAAACGCGTACAGCAAACCCAGTGCAGATACATTTCTAGAAAGAGACTGCAAATTCCTAACTCCAGATGGTCTGCAGTTTGTGAATAATTACATGGATTGTTTGGTGCTTCACTAATCAATCATGACAGCAACAAGGAGAAAAAGCATGTCTGGGTAGAGGAAAATGTCCTTTGGATAAACCCCAAGTTAGCATTTCATGCATTTGATCTGCTCATCAAACATCTTTTTTTCCCTTTTCTGGTCTTATGCTGTTCTTAATTGTTTAAGAATAAATCCAGAAAAAGCACTTGGGTTTTTTCCCTATAAAATACACAAGAGGGGAGGCTGAACAGCATCAGGATGACTGCAAGGCTGCATTCTATTTCACAGACTGCAAAAATTATAAATAGGAGAGAAAGGAGCAGAGAATTAATCTGCATTAGGTTCTGGAGACCATGAAGGCTTCTTCAACTATTTCTTTAAAATCAGCACAAAACCTGCAATTTAGTATGTAGAAAACAAAGATTGGAAGGGAGAATGCCCATCTCCAAATTTCTTCCTCACAGCATGAAAACAGTTTTATTTTTTTAAAAAAAGTAATTATCTGAATCAGACCATACATGATGAAACTTCACCTTTAACTGAACAAAGTCCAACATTATCTTAATTACATACATTTTAAATTGATCGCTCAGTGCACCAAAAGGAGGGAAACAGTACAATAAATACATAAAAGACAGAAAAGGTGGAGGGAGATACTGCAGGAGTCAGAAGTAGAATAGGCAGTTTGGAGGTTTTATTTGGGGGGTGGGCAGGAGGGGGAAAAGTACTAAGAAGGCCAGTTATCCTATTGAATCTGTTGTTCTGAGTGCAACCTAGCATTTGCAAATGGTCCAGGAAACTATCACATAACCTACATTTTCTTCTAAAGTAATAAGTCTTGAAGAAATGAACTGTATGGTAGTAGACACAATAAAATGTAATGAGCATGATAAACTGTGTGGCTGTTGTTCAAAGTTTGGACGTAAGAGCAGCAGAGAGCTGTATTTCAATCTGTCCAGATTTTCCATCAAATAAGCAAAACTAGTTTTCAATTACTGTAGGCATGACTCAGAAAAATACAAGTGGGCAATATAGAAAGGCTGTGAAAGCAGTGAGGTAAAAAGTACAGAATAGCTGGATTTCAGAGATCTAAAATTACAGAAGATTTATCCATATTAAGGCATCGTGGTGTAACTCCAGCCAGCAACTAAGCCCCACACAGCCGCTCACTCACCTCCCTCACAGTGGGATGGGGGAGAGAATCAGAAGAGTAAAAGTGAGAAAACTTGTGGGCTGAGATAAAGACAGTTTAACAGGTAAAGCAAAAGCCGCGCACGCAAGCAAAGAAAAACAAGGAATTCATTCACCACTTCCCATCGGCAGGCAAGTGTTCAGCCATCTCCAGGAAAGCAGGGCTCCATCACGTGGAACGGTTACTTGGGAAGACAAACGCCATTGCTCCGAACATCCCCCCCCCTTCCTTCTTCTTCCCCCAGCTTTATCTGCTGAGCACAATGTCATATGGTCTGGAATATCAGCTTTGGTCAGTTGGGGTCAGCTGTCCCAGCTGTGTCCCCTCCCAACTTCTTGTGCCCCCCCCAGCCTCCTCGCTGGCAGGGTGGGAGAAGAAGCAGAAAAGGCCTTGGCTCTGTGTAAGCCGTGCTCAGCAGTAACAAAAACTTCCCTGTGTTATCAACACTGTTTCCAGCACATATTCAAAGCATAGCCCCATACTAGCTACTATGAAGAAAATTAACTTTATCCCAGCCAAAACCAGCACATAAGGCTAACTACTGTTTATCTCTCAGTACTACTTCTTTAGAAGTCATGTAGCATATAACTAATTTGATCTTCTTAGGGAGGATAATTGCCAAAAGGTGGATACTGCACACTGATGACATTAATACTTCCTTCTAGTACTAGCCTAAGTAATTTGGAATGAGATCTACATAAATTATGTGCAGATACTGCTGGTGGCAGTGCTTTTGCTGATGTTTCAGAAGATATGCCTGAACACAGGCTAAGCTAACAAAGTATTGATCCATGTACAATGGGAAGAAAATTAGGTGAAGAATAAGTTTTTATCTGCTTTTCTTTTCTTCATTACCTTGGACTTAAAATGTGTTGAAAAGAGTCTTAAACAGTAACTATCTTTTATTGTTCCAAATGACCAAAGTTTCAATAAGTTGCTTTTCTTACATTCATTTGCTTACAGACCACTATATGATCTATTTCACTATGTGTCTTGCTCAAAGAAGACTCACCTATAAACAGCAGTTTTTAAGGTGGTATTTAAAGTAAGCCACTGAGGGGCTCACAAGAAATGCAAGAGAATTCAGGACTGGTCAACTCTATTTGAACAGTAGAAGAAAAAGCAATGGATTTTGCTGGGAACATTTCTGACAGAATTTTTAGAAGCCTTCTTGAGAGAATGCATTGTTGAAATGCAGAGTACAGTACAGTAGACCCCACCATTCCCTATCATTCTAGTTTTTCGCATCTGGTACAAAGCACAGTCATTCCCTCCTTTGTAAATTTCTCATTCTGTCTTCTGTCTTCTGGGCAGCATATGTTACTGTTTCACACACTGCCTAATGAAATGGTTGCTTGCTGCTGTTCACAGAAGTTCAGAGCCCAGTACTGACTTATCAAGATGTGTTTATTGGTATCTTGCACTTGGCAGTTTTATTCCATAGCCCATTTGGGTTAACTGACTACTCCTCCATGCCAATACCACGAACATCTTCTGGGTAGATACCACACAGATTTTTCTGCCTCTAGACAAGAAGCAATGGGCTGCTGAGTATCTATCTTCTGACATTCTAAAAGCCAACAATTGATCTTCCAGCTCAGGGTATTCTTTGCTTGCTACATGCTCATCCTTCAGCATCACTTGGCTCTTAGTCATGATGCCACACCCACCTGTGCAAATATCTTGGACATTCAATTTAGGTGTTAAATGAAGAATGAATGAACATGAGAGCAACAAAGGTCAGCCAGATGCCTCTTTCATTCAGTAAACCAAGACAAGTAGTCATTTCCCATTACTTCTTTTGGAGAGCTTATACATCCAACAACCAAACTTTCTCAGTTAGGTCCCCAGTTGCAAGGGTGATAGCTTTGCTTCATTTTTAATGAATGTCTCTTCAAGCTGTTGATAGAACACATCAACTGCATCTTTGTCATCTGCTATCGTAGGAGTGTTAATCTGCGTGATCGACATATTGACTGGATTTGCTAGAAAAAGAACTGTAATGATTTTATTGCTGATTGGATTACATCCAAGCATATACTTTGATCTCCTCTTGGATATGACAAACACAGTGCAAGTTTCATCTAATTTTTCTGAGCTTAAGTAGCACCCCGAGAAGCTGTTCATCATCCTAGAATGACACTTATTATTCCACTGCAGCACTGATTCTATATTTATCTACTTCAGATTTTTCCAATTCTTTTGCCACAATAATGTGCTTTTTTTCACCACACATTTCATGTTCTTACACTAACACTTGGTCTGCAGAAGATTGGTGGTATAACCATCAGGAATTATCTTCCTAGAGGCCTGGTAGAGCCACAAATACTCTATATGACCAATGACTCTATATGACCAAATATTCTCTATAAAACTCTTCTGAGCTGTAGGGTCTTGCATTCCATCATGGGAGAAAGATAAGAGGATGAATCTGTTGGCCATTGCTCTGCCATGCTCTTTGTCTAACCCAACACACTCTCCAATTGTCATCTACCCAGTCATGCACATCTCCTGAAGTTTTTCAATTTACCTGTACTATGGTCAGCATTTGGAGTTTGCATACTCTGCTGATCCTACAAGTAATGAACTCCTCATCTGACAAGACTTGATGTATATTTGATCCACAAAAAAGAGTGATGAAAGTGGAAGTACAAAAGGGATGAAAACATGGGTTTGGTAACTGATGGAGGGGCCATAGAAGCTGGAGGAAGTACAGAGCATTTGAAAACCAAAAGGAGAGTCTGAATATTGAACAAGTTACTTCAAGGAATTCATGTAGTAAATGTTGCTCAGCTGTAAGCGGGAGTTGGGTGAGCACTGTAAAACCTCCAAAAAGTAGCAGATCTGGTTGACACACCTATGGTCACTCTTCTTTTGCGTCTCATAACATTTTATATTTATATTTGATCTGGAAACACAGCAAATATCAAATTACTTTAAATCAGGACCCTATTAAAACTGAAGCTATGACTTAAGTTCATTTTCAAACTGATTCCATGCTTGTTAGAGCATGTTTCTCTTTTGAGGGCACTCCTTTGCTACAGAGAACAAAATAGCAGCTTAAGTAAAAAGGAAAAAAACCAGAACAACTTCTTATTCTTTCTTGAACACTTACATAAAATTTTACATGTGTTTTTCAGAACTGAAATAAATTTTACTTCTAGGGACAAATCTGCCACTCACATTCCACTAAATAATTTTGCTTTTCTGTGGTGCAAGTCAAAGCAGAATTTGAGATATTTCTGTGTTCTTTTCAAAGTTTCCCATTATATTCCTCAGTGGCTTTCCTAGCTTCATCTTCAGGACTTCTCTCATATTCATTGTTTTTATCAACTTTTTTCTTGCTTCAGTTACCTGTGGATATCACCTTGCAGAAAAAACATAGTGGTGTCAATACTTTCAGTCCAGTCTTTAATTTCTTCCATCAATCCCTCTTCATGAGAAAGAGAGATGAATGGCAGGGTCAAAGGCTGCCTTTTATTGATCATTATGAGATGTCATTAAGACAGTCTGCTTTTTTTTCTGTTTACCTGAACACATTAGAATTTCTCTCTTAAGAATTTGTTGACTCTAAGCTGTGATGCAGATATTTTAGGAAACTATATATCACCAGAAAAAGATTCTTCTGAGTCCACCCACTGGTCTAGCTGTCACACATCTCAGGTTCAGCAGCTGTCTAGAGGCTCTCCATGTGATCATAGAAGCCTTTAGATGGTGATAAAACCATTACAATGTGAATTTGGATGTGGTGCTGGCAATCAAAGTAGTGTTTGTTTAGTCTGTTCTCCTCAGGTTCTTCATGTACTTCTCTCCAGAGCAATCCTGCAATGCAAGAAGTCCCACTGATTTAAATAGAATCTTTTGCTTGGCAAGGCTACACATGAGATCTGAAAAGTAAAAAAATCATTACCTCTAATCTTCTCAGAAGAATTTCACAGATCTATGTAGCCACATGTTTAAACTCCTTAGAGTGATATCCTGGTACCCTGGAAAAATCTTTTCAATATGTACAACATAAATCCACAACCTTTACCTCAGATTTATGAAATGTAGAAAAGAAGAACTATTTTTTTCCTTCTAATTTTTGCATTATAGTTGGCAATTATGATCTTTTATAGACAGATACTCACCCACAGTTACAACAAACCATTGTAATTTTTATTGCCAGCAATTAAAAAACAACAGAAATGTATTTCATTTCAGATGCACTTCATTGTTCTCAGGGTCTACGTGCTTGTAGCTGCAGTATCATAAAAATCAATATGAAGTAAACAGAAATGCAAAAATATGACTGACAATCAGTGAAGAACTCTGAGAAACCCCTTGGCTGGATGCTATCTCAGGAAAGTTTGATTGCAGCTGCAGCATTGTCAAATCTTATAGAACTAATTTTGTATTGCCATGTTATTATGCGCTTTATTATTTTTGTTAAATTGTGGGTTTGGGTTTTTTTATTACTCATGAGAATACAGAGAAGAGTCAGCTAGAGAAAGGAAGACAGGATAACCATTTTATTTAGAATCTAAAGATTTTTTAAGTTGGCCTGATGACAACTCATGTGTCCTCATTGTTTGGGAAGCCTGTATAAAAGATACAGTGACCAAACCCATATCGCCAGCACAAAGTACGGTGCTGACTGTACTGGCTTTGTGTGGCAAGGTTTTGGTAGCGGGAGGGGTTACAGGGGTGGCTTCTGTAAGAAGCTGCTGGAAGCTTCCGCTGTGTCCAGCAGAGCCAATACCAGCCGGCTCTGAGACGGACCCGCCACCGGCCAAGGCCAAGCCAATCAGCGACAGTGGTAACGCCTCTGTGATAACATTTTTAAGAAGGGGAAAAAAAAGTTGCGGGACACACAGAAACGGCAGCTGGAGAGACGAGTGAGAACATGTAAAAGAAACAACCCTGCAGACACCAAGATCAGTGAAGAAGGAGGTGGAGGAGATGCTCCAGGCGCCAGAGCAGAGACTCCCCTGCAGACTGTGGGAAAGACCATGGTGAGGCAGGCTGTCCTCCTGCAGCCCAGGGAGGTCCACGGTGGAGCAGCTATCCACCTGCAGCCTGGGGAGGACCCCACGCCAGAGCAGGTGGATGGCGGAAGGAGGCTGTGACCCCGTGGGAACCCCGCGCTCGAGCAGGCTCCTGGCAGGACCTGAAGATCTGTGGAAAGAAGAGCCCACGCTGGAGCAGGTTTTCTGGCAGGACTTGTGACCCCGTGGGGGACCCATGCTGGAGCAGTGTGCTCCTGAAGGACTGCACACCATGGAAAGGACCCATGCTGGAGCAGTTCGTGAAGAACTGCAGCCCGTGGGAAGGACCCACGTTGGAGAAGTTCATGGAGGACTGTCTCCTGTGGGAGGGACCCCACGCTGGAGCAGAGGAAGAGTGTGATGAGTCCTGCCCCTGAGGAGGATGAAGCGGCAGAAAATAATGTGTGATGACACGACCATAAACCCCATTCCCCATCCCCCTGCACCACTGGGGAGGGTAGGTAGGGAATCTGGGAGTGAGGTTGTGCCCAGGAAGATGGGAGGGGTGGAGGGAAGATGTTTTGAGATTTGGTTTTATTTCTCATTACCCTACTCTGGTTGATTGGTAATAAATTGAGTTAATTTTCCCCAAGCTGAGTCTGTTTTGCCCGTGACGGTAATTCGTGAGTGATCTCTCCTGTCCTTATCTTGACCCACAAGCCCTTTGTTATATTTTCTCTCCCCTGTCCAGCTGAGGAGGGGGGAGTGATAGAATGGCTTTGGTGGGCACCTGGCATCCAGCCAGAGTCAACCCACCACATGACCTACATAGCCCCTTGGCTGTTATTTCATTTCTGGTGTGGACAACTGTCTACAATCCATACTTGTATGAAATATTGGTGTGGACAACTATCTACAATCCATACTTGTATGAAATATTGGAGCTGCTGTATCTGCAGAAGCAGAGATGATAACTTTCCCTTTGCCTATTGCTATTGCAGCTCAGGACCCTGGTGCACCAGTAAGCAAAGATCTTTGTCTACTTTTTACCCATGCAGATGTACTATTCCTGACTCCCAGCTGCACAGAACTTATGCAGGATATAAGTAACACATTATGCTGGCCTTTTGACGAAAAGTCACTTTCTGCCAAAGGGAAATGCAAACACTAGGAAAGTAAGCAATAACACAGTATCTTGATCAAAGTAAATAAGCACATTTGGGCTTTTCAAGCCATTCCTAAGAAAGCAAGGATGATTTAGCTGTAATGATTGGAGTTGGTGCAGAAGGTGTGGTCCCCTGTTTTGCCACAGAGTTCAGGTGTGACTTTGGGCAGTGATGGAATTAGAGCGCTTAGGCTAGGAAACAGCTCATGAGGTTATTAATTCCATCTATCTGCCCTGAGGCAGTATCAGCTGCATCGCTGTTAAGGTTTGTCTAACTGCTCTTAAAAAACATTCAGTGACTGGGGCTCTAAAACCTCTAGCCAGTCTGTTTCTGTGATTAATTCATCCTTATCTTTAGGAAGACTTTTTTTCTCCTGATGTCTAGCTTAAACCTCCTTTACTACAATTTAAGCCTGTTACTTTTGTCTTATCCACCATGGACTCAGAAATATTTTCCTTCCTGCAGCAAGTTACTAAGAATTTGAAGAATGTCAGTGAGTCTCCACTCTTCTCATCTCAAGACTAAGCAGTATGTAAACAGTTTAGGTGTGTAAACCCATGCTTCAGAAATTACTTAACTGGGTGGTATACCACACATATCCCTTTGCCAAAGGGAGTACTCAGACCTACAAAGCCATTGTTAATGTCAGACATTGTACTTCTAGGAACAGGACTGTTGCAACTGCCAACTTCCACCAACAGTCTTTTCAGAAGTCTTTTCATTAACAGCTTCAGCTAGAACACAATGATTTTGTATTTAAAAGTCAGCCAACTCAGCTGTTTACCACTGATATGCAACAGGGACAAATGGCCAAGTGCCAAAAGAACTATTTAAATGTGACATGATGGTTATAAGATTTACCAAAGCAACGGAGTTCCAGAAAAAACATCCAGAGACTCCTAAGTACCAGTTTGTGGAAGCCCTTCAGGAAATCTGCATATTGAAGTATTTTAAGAAACATGAAGAGCTTGTGGGGGTAGCAAGTTCAGAACAAGGCTTCTCTGTATTCAAGTGGGCTGGAGAATAAGAAAACTGAAACATGCTAACTGCTTTCTAAATACTGACAAAAGAGATTTATTCTAATGGATTTTCCAATGAACAATCTTGAAGTTCTTACCCAGAATTTACATTTACCCAGTCTCCAAATTTCAATAAGATCTCTACAGAAGAAATAAGAAATTTGATGTACAATTTATGCTTGCACGCATGAAACATACCTCATGTCAGGAGGACACAAACTGTTAAGAGGAAAGTATGGTCCAATGTAAAACAGTAAATAGAGGCACTGATAACCAGAAGGCTGCCTGATAAACCAGAAGGCTGCCTGATAACTGAATGGAGTTGTGTTCCTCTGTGCTTTGTACAGGTAAGGATCCTTCCCCTCTTGACCTCCAGGGACAACTGTTCTTTCAAGAAGAGAATTCTGCATAATAAGAAATCTATTCAAGTAGAAGTGAAGGGAGGAGTACAAGAGGGAAATGATTCACTACCATAACTTAAGTAGAAGAATAACTCATTCATATGCAAGGTCATCTGTTGTTCTATGTCATTGTGCTAATGAATCATCATTTGTTTATACACTGGGAGTAGTACCTTACCAGTATGGATGGAAAACAGAGACTATTTGCAGCAGGGATTATGCCAGTAATTTTAATGAAAACTTCTAATTCCAAAATACCTGGATCAAGAAAGGGCTGTTCATACCTAAACGTGCAGAGACTTCCCCACTTTTGGTCCGTGTGACATTTAAACATATTTTTCTTAGTGCCAGATCTGTGGCCATCTGATCTGAAGCAGAATCTGACAGTGAAGACACTGATATATTATGAACTGCCAAAAGTACAAACTAAGGAGCACAATATTTGTGCTTCTTCTACGGCTAGAGTGTTCATTAGTGGTTTAGAGGAGAAGAGAAACAGAAAGGCTGTGACAGGGAATAACTTTACCGGCAATATGACTAATTTATGCTTTAATTTTCCATCTAAAGTTCTTCAGAAATAAGTTACCTCAACTATGAGCCATTTATTCCAATAACTCTTAATTTGGATATTTAGGAATTTTTCAGTATGTTCAAATGTTGCCAAAGAATCTGAACAGAGAGAATAAATTCCCAAGAGGTGATCTCTTGATTTGACTAGACCAGTTTGAGGGGCTGCTCTCTGAAGAGGACTGTTTTCTGAGTCGATTTGTGGATAAGAAAACCTAAAGGTCATATGAAATCCTATCATTTGACTAAACAAGTGCTGAATTCCAGTTAAAGCCTAAGTGACAAAAGAAAAAGCAATGAAGTTTAAGAATATTTTTCTGATAAAACCAATTTTTCTTCCCCAACATGGTAGATTTCTCAAATTTAAAAAAATTTTTTTTCCCTTGATTCACATGACTTGAGAATTCCTCAGGGCCAAATTCTGAGGTCTGAATGCAGTTATTTGAGCTGAGCACATTCTTGAGAATCACTGTAAGATTGGGATGCTACATGTCTTAGATAAGCTGGTTGCAATGTTCAATCATAACCATCACAGGCCAGATTTTGTCAGCCTTCCTCAACTGAGAGCTCTTGCATTAAATTCCTGACTGGGTTGGAACTACATAGGTAAAGGTGGCAGAATTTCAACCTTTGCTTTAGGAACCCATTTTCAATCATGGTCAGTGTATTTGGGAACCCCTTGCCTAAAAGGACACAATGGCATCCTTTAGGGGCTTGACATTTCTGAGATTCTCAGATTCTTGCAACATTTAAAGACCAAAAAAAAAAAAAAGATTTAAATACATTTTTTAAGGTTTGGAAGGAAAAGCCTTCTTTACTAACCTGATATATAAAGCACAAAGTAATCCCACGCCCAGACATAAATTGTAGAAACTCTAAATGTTGGTAAGATTAATAATTACACATTTACAGGAGAATTACAATCAATGGCATTGCAAAATGCCTTTTTTTTCCCACTCTGTCACAGGAGCCCACTACGTGGATGCTTATCCTAACCTAATCTGAAAATCTATAAAACAGAACCGGCAAAAACAGGAGACTGGATTCATTCAAGGACTTTCATGTACTTCTCCTTAGTTACTGTTTAAATACCAAGTGATGGATGAGGAGTATGTGCAGAGTGCTGCTTGTATTTTTAACAATTGTTCTGAAACCTGCAGGGGGTCACTTACATGCTTCATGCAGCACAACCACGGGCCTCCCACTGTATTTCATTTCCTGATGTGCAGAAGTAATGCAAGATTCAATAATACATTCCTTCAGACCTCTACTGATTTTCAGAGGGGAAAAAAAACCACCTAGGAAATAACTTGTGTACAGATTCTCATACCCTTGTGAAAAGAGAACACGACAGGTGGTACTGCAATACTTCAACTTTCAAAGCCAGATCTATGAGCAATGGGCAAATAACTACCCTAGAAGGAACAGAGTAGAGACAGGAATGAGACAGATACTTCATTTCCTACTCTGCAGAGCCATGTACCTCTGGAAAGAGCCTGGCACTATCCAACTGTCTGTACCTGATGAATGTTCCACAGCCCTTCAAATCTGCTAGTTCTTACAATGGATCAAGCTCATGTTATTGCCCCATTTCCATGTGAGCCGTAAGCCCTAGATTTGCTTCATTATTCCTTCCTCTAAATCTCTGGGAAACAAGGAAAGAACTCCCAGGCTCCTGGTGATCAAGTCAAACATCCTGTTAGAGGAAAAAGCATGGAAGATATTGTACCTAATTAGACACAAAAGAGCCAACCAACAAAAACCAAAAATGGCACCCAGGATTGATACCCAGGGCAAGTTTTAGATATATCATCAGTACATCCATAAAACTATAGTTCTTGTTACAAATTAAACAGAGAAAGAGTATGGTTTAGGGAATGATAGGAATAGAGAGAATGAGGGAGCTAAAACAGAAGAAAAACATTTTAATGTTACCTTCAGGGGAGAAACTAAACAGAATTTTTAATAGTTCTACAGTAGGCAAATGATTAAATTATTACTACTAGACCCTTTCTCTAGTTGTAAATTTACTCAAATAGAATAACATTTTCTTTTTTTTCCCCTAAAATTATAGGGCAAGTTATTTGGTATACACTTCGCAAATAAATAAAAGACAAGTAGTTGTGCTTGTTGCTTAAGGTTTTGATGCTTAAGTATATTAACTACTTCCTAATTTTATAAACTTACAGAGTTTCACCTAAGTTTAAACACCTGTTTTACTTTGTTATAGCTGTGGACTAATAACTTCTATAAATAGCTCAAAGAAGCTTTGCCTTCCTTTTCTTTTGTTTGTTTGTTTCCCTGTTAGACCGTCTACCCTATAAGATGATTGCAAAAATCAAGTCAGAATGTAAAGGAAGAAACGCACTATAATATCTTCATCTTCTGATTCATGGAAAGATGGGGAAGAAAAAAGAAAAGACAGTATAACACAAATGACCTTATCTGGATAAAAACTATCTTCTGAGTTGCTGATAAAGATTTGGAACAACGTGGCTAAACTCTATGGGCTTGATATGTCAGCTCTGCACAATACCATTAGAAAATTTAAGAGGAAGAACAGGTTATGCTCAAACATTAATACTCTACAGGGCAGAAGGAGTCTTCCCCTCTTTGCAGAAATTCCAAGGGACTATTCAAAACCTCAAGTATTTAGTCTTCTGCTTCTTCCCAGGATCTACTTAATCATAAATATACCAAGTTCTATCATCAGCATGGCTTGGGCTAGCCACAAAAAATAAGCCCTAATTAATGTCTTGAATACTAGAAGATATCACTAACTCTTGTAACTGTAGATGAACCTTATATTGTCACATTAGCTAGCCACTAAACTGCATATGTTACACACACTTAAGCAGTTCATTAAATAAGTCAATCAAACAAGGTAATCAAAAAAGCTAAAGAAGAATGAGAAAAATAAGGGGACCATCTTCCCTCTACTGTGTGAACCCACCCATAAGCTGGTGGAGAAGACTGGATTTCTTTTGGGGTAGAACAATTCCCTAATCTTCCTGTCAGGCCAATGAGAAAGTTACAAAATTAAGTCTATACTAATAAATTAAGCAGTGCCAGAGTATGTTTTCAAGCTTGACACTCTTTCATCTCTACAGCTGAATTACTAAAACTGTCCCTGGCACGGCTTTGTCCTGTACGAACTTGTGCTCTTCTAAGCATTTCCAGGAATTTTAACACAGCCCCAAAGCCACCTCCAGTAGCAATTTAGACAGAATGCCAAATATAGATATGGCCTATACAGGGCATACACACCAGCATGCACCTTATGGCTCTCTTCAGGCTACAGGCACAAGCAGCTAGCAAAGCATGTAGAAAGATTAGGGCATCAGCACAAACATAAAATGGCCATCCCATCATATATTGAGCCACAGACACCTAAGTATTACTTATAGACATGTTAATTTCTCTTGGCCATTCTTGCAGAACACCATGGGCGTACATAATATGCATTACAGGCAATGGTGTTCCACCTTCCGTTGACATGTGCAATGTAAGGCAGTTATTAGGACATGTATGCAAGTTTTATAAGGGACTGTGCCAGAGTTCACTAAACAAAACTCTACCATTAAGTGTTGTAGAGTAATGCACATCTGAAAGTCACTGAACTGCAAGATAATAATGCTTAGTAGGCCAGTGAAGCATAAATACATGCATTGTTAAAATTAGTTTCTTTTAAATGGGACAAATAAATATGCAGTTCTTATAAAGAACTCACCTACTGATATGGAGAAAAAGATCTGTTCAAATGTTACTTGATTGAAAGGAATTATCTTGAAGTTCAGTGTATCACAAAGCAATTTTATTAAAGAGCTGAATTCCTCATTTTTCCCCCTACCAGGGATGTTAATCACTTCCTTGATGTGGTATTATTTGCATTTAACCTGAAAAGAGATGGATTCAGTCATGCATACATGACTAACTCTGTTAAAACTTCAACAACAGAACAGAAAATCTACCATCTAGATTTTAACTGGACTACACAACTAACAAAGGCCATGCTTTGAGATTCAGAGCCTAAAATGTCAATAATCACGTTAAGTCTACAACAAACAAAAAACAGTAAGTGCAAAGAATGACACTCTTAATGTGTACTTAATTGAAAAGGAAAAAAGAATATACAGAATATCCTTTATTACAATTTAGCCTATACTGTAAAGGTTTTCAGAGACACAGCTCTCTATTCCAAGCAAATCACATGGCATTTAAATAACCTGAACTTTATATAATCAGAGCCGTGAACATTCCAGAAATTAACAGAAGTTAATTTTACCAGGTATTTACTCCTTGGTACAGACTTACACTTTGGAGTTAGACCTCTGTCTTGACAAAGCCTTTGATTTGCTTTGACACAAGAGAGTAACTTGTGTCTAGCAGTCTAGCAGTAACTCTCTGGCAGGGAGACTATGAGAAGGGGTTAACTGTACCCTGATGTGTTAAAGATTCAGAGGACAACTCTGACTTCACTGACTGACAGAATACAGTTGATACCATCGGGGACTAGTGAACTCAATCCCACCATTTCTTTCCACCCTGCTGTATTCTTGATTATGCAGGGCAGAAAATGTTTTTCAAAGGAAGCAGAGCAGCGTGCATTTCTCATAGAGGTCCAGTATTTCCCATGTAATTCTGGTTTATATGCACTAGGTGGAAAGAGGTTCAGAAATTATCATCTGCAGAGAGTGATAAACTATCTTTGAGAAGGAAGAGCTTGCCACCTCTCATTCTAACAATAAGTCAAGGAGTGGAAAGCACTTCCAAACAGCCAGTTTTCCCTGGCAGCTCTGCAAATGCAATTTGCTGCTGCTAACTCTAAAACAAACCACCCCAAAAAACATATTTGGGAGTGGGAGGGCATCAGAAAAAGATATTATCCAAAATAAGTGACAAACAATTCTGTATTCTTCTATTTGTTTGATTTAGTCATGTTTCCTAATCACTAGAGTGAGGTTTGAGGATCAATATAAAGATATCTTTTGCTATGTTAGATGCTTTAGGACATCCATTCCCCCCTAGCCTCTAGCTGTCATTCTAGAAGGGTATAGAGCCCTTGTAGGGTTTGTGACATAACTGTCATCCATCCAAATGTATAAAATGGCACTAGATGCCTTGGTTTAAGTATCTGCACATAGACGAATTACCTAAACTTTGAGGTTATTTGAAGTGGTATTTTGTGATCGCAAACTGGATTTGTTACAATTCAGATCAAATTAGGTGCACCACACAGGCACTCTTCCCTTTTTCAGTGATGAATAGGCAGCTGAACTAGAACGTTTTCCCCAGAATTCTTCTTTTTCCTCTCTCTTCATTATAGCTCATTATTACAAGAAGGTTGTTACAGAGGCCAAACATTTGTCCTGAAGGCATTATGGAAGTCTGTAATATCTTTTGCAGAAAACACCCTGATACACACATACACACGCTTCACTCCATCAATGAGTTTTGTCCTTCTTCATGTCATGGCTAGAAGCACCTTGGGACACCCTGGACACAGAGTCAGGTTTTGGTTGTTTGTTTTGTTTTGTTTTAAAGATCAACAGTAAGATTTTAGATTTCATTGTCTTCAGGTACACTGGAAACCAGAACCCCAAATCAACATGCCAGGCAATCTGCTTGGTGATAAATAATGCATCTTCTGGATGTGGCATTAATTACTGAGGTTTCATAGTTTAATTGCTATGATAGTATAAACATATAACTAGAAATCAATGCCCCAGCCTAGGAATTAAAAATATATTGATTGGAACTGTGTTTGAAAGAACTACCTTAACAGATTGAAGAAAGTTTTATTTGCTATTACTAATAGGTCCCTACCAACTCTGTATATCCAAAGTCACAACCTTTGAAAACGCAGCCCCTCAACTAACTAGTCAAGCAGCTCAACAGACCTGCAAGCTGTTTGCAATAGCCTGCCCTTAGTCAATTTATAATTACAGAACATGTAGTTTGTTTCATACTACTTTAGCATTTTAATCTAGAAATACACCAAAACTTTAAAGTCAGAGAATTCTGCCTGGGCTATTAAATCAGTAGCCTAGATGAATAAAACTAAAAATGGGTAATACATCCCTTATTTAAATAATCCCAAGTTCTCTCTTTCTTTGG
>NW_010972576.1:12653229-12653456 GCF_000737465.1 Haliaeetus leucocephalus
TTCTTTGGTGTAGGGTTTGGCGTTCGGAAGATCTCGCGATGTCACGGAAAGATGGAGGGTTAGTCGCAGCCCTATGACGTATCTGTGATCCCACCTACCATTGTTAGTATAAAAGGAATTAACTGCGCAATAAAAGGCGGAAGTTGGCGCTCACACTGTGTGTGTTATCTGTCTCTTTCCCTGGTCTGGGCCGACCAGTGATCTAATCGTGGCACCTTGATATGTAG
>NW_010972576.1:12653466-12669911 GCF_000737465.1 Haliaeetus leucocephalus
CTTTGGCTGAATAGATATTCAATATTTCAGTGTACAATCATGTGTGCCCCAAATACTTAACTGAAAATGCAAATGCTTTAGGATTTCTAAAGTGGTGAGACACTGGAACAGGCTGCCCAGAGAAGGTGTGGATGCCCCATCCTTGGAAGTGTTCAAGGCCAGGTTGGATGGGGCTTTGAGCAACCTGGTCTAGTGGAAGGTGTCCCTGCCCATGGTGGGGGGGTTGGAACTAGATGATCTTTAAGGTCCCTTCCAACCCAAATCATTCTATGATTCTATGATTCTATCTCCTAGATTGTATCACAGTGCTACTGTAAGACAGTTTTCCTTAATTACAACAAAAAACTAAAACTGACTTACACTGCCATGGAAAAAAACCAATGCATTAGGGCTTGCGTTTCCTTCCCCTTAAATTCTGACCATGGTTCTTGGTAAGAAATACTGGGCCCTTTTGAGCACCAAGAGTGGTGTTATCTGAGGTTTAAAGGAAATGGAAAATCGGTCCTCCTGGCACACTTTTTGGTCTGCAGTCAGCTTGCACCAAGCTGAGCTGAGCTGGAATCACTGCTTCCAAAGGGACTTTTGGTTTTGCCTCCTGAACTCCCACAGCTGCTAATGCCAACAGGACCCACACTGGAGATCACTAGGCTAGGTATCTGTTTCCTACTAGTGATATCATTTGGTTACACGCTGTAAAACACGCAAGCAAGAGAACAAGCCAAAACCTTTTTCTGGAGGCCCAGTTGCTGGGGAAACCATCTTCTCTCTGTATTCAGTACTTCAATAACCCTTTAGCTCCAATAAAACAAACAAACAAACAAACCACAGTCAATTTGCCTAGGAGCATGCATAGCATCAATGCTATTCTTTTTTGTCTTGCACCTCCAAGGAAACTGCTTTTCTTTCACAGGTTGTACTGGTCGATATGCCTATTTTCTATCTGTCATTGCATCCCCACACTTATTTTTGAACACAGACATAAAACAAATATATACAGTCTAATGCCATATGTCCACACATTCATACTAGTTTGCTTCAGAAAGGGTAAGCTGTGGAGTTTGTTTTAGCCATTACAAAAGAAAAGTCTGTGTACCTGTAAAAGCTGGTGAAGTGAGCAAGGAAGCAGCAGAAGGAACTTGACAGATGAAAATGAAAATGGAAGTGGCCTCCTTGAGAAACCTCTTGCAGCCTGATCACCCCTGTATTAGGGGTCTGCTTTTTACTCTTGGTCTCAGCAACTCTGGAGATATTATCATTTAAGAAACACTAACCTTTCCTCTAGCCTCAGCCAGTCTCAGTTGCTTTAAATTGCAGTGAACAAAATAGGTCAGGTTCAAGCCTGCAAGAATCTGTCACACCTTTGAAAATTTTTCAGAGGTCCACATGCTTATATCTGTAAAGGTTGTTTGGCCTGTCTGAATCCTCTGCAAGATCACAGCTCTGCTTTGCATCTCCTTACTTCATGAGCTTAACTGTATCTTCATATGAATCTAAATTTTATCTTCATATTATAATAGAATTGGGGTATGTATTGGAATTTTTTTCTTACTCTTTAACACTGCATAAGCACTACTGTTTTTCTTTACAACAGCTACTATTATTAGGTTCTTGAAAGCCACAGAACATAAAAAAAAATCTTCCTAATATTGCAGATTTTGAGTAACCTCTGTCAGCAAACATCATGACCCCAGAGTAGGATGTACTTATAAACTTACAGTAGTGAATGAAGACTTTTATAAACATGCTTAAGAATTCTTGTCCTGATTTTGCAAACTGCAATTATTGCTCAGCTTAAATGCACGTGAATTCCTCCGTTAGGTTTAACACCAATACTTCTTTGTAATTGTAAACGATTGGGTTACTATTTCATGCCCTCCCCCAAACCTCATTCCAAATACAGATATCAAGAACAAGAGGAGTGAAAGCTGAAATAATTTGATTTACAGTGATAACAGACTGGAGCTACTTGTTTTAACTACAAATCATTATACAGAACAACCATCAGTTATGCAACTTGAGATGAAGCCCATTTTTCCTGATACAGACATAAATGACCAAAATGTATGATGAGTTTGTTAATTAAAACAGTGGCAGAATTCCAAGAGGACTACTTTATGAAGTATATTACAATACAAGTTGTTTAGAGCCTAATAATGAATGGTAAATTACCATATAATTTTACCAGTTTGCAGAAAGGATGCTTTTTAATTTTTCCCTTTTAATAACAGAACATGAAAAAGTTCTTCCTAGTTCAATTTAGTCTTACTTACTTCATTTCTTTCTTCTCTTTTTGTGAAACATTAACCAAAACATTTAAAGTTATATACAAGGAACTATTCTTTTCTGTTCCTTCCACAGTGAAATTGTGCATTGCATACTAGTCTCAAACATTATGCAAGAATTTGTATGAAGGATTACTGCAGTGCATGGAAAGAATACAGCAACAAGACCTAATGGGCTGCCTGTTACCCAGCTGTCTCTTTACATTTTGCGTGTACTGCAGTGAGGGCTCAGTGCCTTCAGCCATTCAGGAACTGCCCAGCTGTGCAAAAAACAAAGCACATTTAGCATGTTCGGAGCAAATTAGTATTGCAAATCTCATTTTGCCAAACAGAGCAAGAAGACAGGGAACCAAGGCCTAGGTAGGCTGCAGTTTTAATTAACTTCTCAAACCTGGAGTTATAACCACTAATTCTGACTGAAAAATTATCCTGGATGACTAACTGTAATGAACGTAATTATTCTCCCATAATCTGAACCCTTTATAATGTTTCTGCCTATCTCAGAGGCTGTTCTTTGTATAAGTGCTTGGGAAATGGTAGGAACACCTCCATGCCAGCCATGAGGAGTGCAGACTCCCATTCCACGACTCCCTGAGGCAAGGGGAGGTCCTCTCCCATACTTCATCTAGCAGGAAAATGGCACCTCTCCGCAACCTTCTGTACAATGCACCTTCCAGTTTGCATCATCACCTCCTCAACATAGCTTGACACAAAACTCCTTGTCAGGGCCTGGGTTACTGAAAGACAAACCACTAAAGCCTTCCAAAACTTGAGCTAACGAAAACATCTCATTCCTTGCTCTAAAACATTTCCAGCAAGAGCTCAAGGAGAAAACCCCATAGTCAATCCCACCCCAGCCAAACAAGAGCGAAGAAAAGGCTGCCATTGCAAAACAACACTTAGATATCCAGGCTTACAAACCCCTTCCTCACATGCAGGAGGCTACAGCATTACTAGCTGGCAGTATTACCCCTTAGTGCTCCCAGATTCATGAGGTGGTTGAGCATATTCAGGAAGGCATCCTTTTTACACAAAGGCTTCTTTTTCTTGCTAGTTCATGCTGCTGTCTCTTGCATAAGCTGTGAGCAGTCTTACAGATTTATACATCAACCTGAGGTGTTGTCAGATCTTTGGTTTTATTTCTTCATTAGAAAACTGTTTTATACCCCTTCAGAAACTCTGTTTTGTCCTTAATGTCTCAGTTGTTCTCTGGAGTAAAGTATCTACTCCCTGTGGGATTTTTCTCTTTATGCAATTTATTTGGCCTGCAAGGTGAGCTTGCTCCACAGACTACCCCTTGCAGGCTAACACACCTTTAGTATTTTGTCTAAAAGCAACATAACACCCCCATTTTACCTTGTTTTGTTTTTCTCTCCTGATCTAAGGCTCCTCTAAGTGTTTTCTTAACCCTTTTTTAGTACTCTTGCTAAATTACTTATGCTCATCGAGTGATCTAATTGCTGACAGAGAATGAAGTGATCTCCAGGCTAGCCTACCAAATGCTGGTCTTGCACATATACTACAACTTCCAACTGGGAGCCAAGACATCTGTTGACAGGTGGTAACTCCTCCAGGAGATCTGCTCTCCTGTGACCTGCTGAGTTGTTTTCTTGGCTTATTCATTTGTTTCCTAAAGAAAGAAATAGGATCCTTCATAACTTTTGCTTGTTAAGCCTGGCTCGTTCTCTCTGTGGCTTTGGCCAGGAACCATGTGGTTGGAGGATTTATATGAAGTGAAAAGGTTGTGATTCTAGTAAGAAATCCACATGACCCATCAGCTGTGATTTATTGGTCCCTACAATGACCTAAGAATATGTTGAATGGTTATGTTCTTTCAGTCAGTGCTTAGCACTTGAAAACAACGCTTTTTCAGGTGGTGCAAGAATGCCTTCACATCAGTGCAGTAGGGAAAAAGATTTTCAATAATGATTATTATTTTCTGTAAGACATGCATTGTAAGGCTATTATGATGAATCTTGACAAAGTATTGTCTGCCTGATACTTCTGCTCAAATTTTTAGGTTTTTATTGACATTACTGCAAGTGCGTTGCTTAAAATAATACACTCCTAGGGCGCATCATTCATAAAATTATGCTGCCTACTGTGGGCATATAGCTGTCATAATCAGGCAGCTTTTATGATACATTCCTTTACAACTACCTTGATATTTACTGTCCCTGCTGCCATGTCCAAGTGTTTTCCTGGCAGTATGCAATGTCTCTTTCAGGATGGAAGGAGAGGGTAGACATCACAGAAAGATGAAATAGAAAAAGGGTTATATACCAAATGAAAGAGAAACAGGTGTCTAAGGTGCATAAGCAGAATTTAGGAGGATATGGCCAAAACCACAGTCCTGAAACCTAGCTGTCTGTCAACAAACTCCAGAGCTTTTGACGTTTCAGTGCTGTCAGTGCCAAAAGCTGTCTTTTATGAACATGCCAAAGCCTGTCATCAGTGCATGGTACATACTTCCTCAGCCTTCTCTCCCACCTTTTTCTCAGTGTGTGTTGGAAATCTGGTGGTTGTCTCCTATATTCTTGAGTATGCCTGGTATGCTGGTCAGATGCCCCCTTCTCCCAAAAGTGCCCTGACCACCATGCTGTTGACAGCTCCTGGCACTTGCACAGTTGACGGCTTTCTGCATGGCGCCACATCTTCAAAATACAGAGAAAGACAATACAGAACAAACACAATCCTGCAGCAGTTACAGGCCCAGTCCTTGCTCAAAGGACCAATTCTTCAGTTTTCCATTAAACATTAATTAAACAATACAGAATTCTGAGTAGAGGGACTAGAGCCCAGGTCAGCCTCTCCTTTCCCTATAATAAACAGTGTTCTACCTATTAGGTGGCGTCTTTTCCTTCCTGTCATACAATGTTAATTTCAGGAAGGATGAGTCCTGGATATAGTAGAGGGCAGAGCAAACAAGCAGTAAAATACTCTGACAGCAATTATTTTTGGTAAATCATGTAAGTCTGGAGCTGCCACACAGCAACTCAGTTCCTCCTCAGAAATACTCTCAACCGAGCTGCTTAACCAAGTGTTCTGCCATGCCGCTCCAGAGGTTGTGCAGCAATCAGGAGTGCTTCTTCCCGTGCCAGTTACAGTGACCAACTGATGCTGTTATGTTACTAGAAAAATACTATTGGACCAGCACAGCATAACATTTCTATTCCTTTCTCATCCTTGCTCTTATATCCCCAAACAGCCCACATTCCTAACCAATCAGAACATTAGTCAGGAAAATAACCTTCCACAAGGCCGCATAAAACACAAAATCTAATGTTCTAATAAAAATATATTAACTTCCACTTTTTCATGCTCTTCTGTTAATAAAGTCCACACAAAAAAACATGCTTACCTATTTCAGCTCCACTACAGGTGCGAAATTCATGCAGTAATGTAATGTGAGTGCTCTGTCTTCCAGTTTTTCAGTGCATAACATGGATTTTTCAAAAGATCAAAGCAATTAAAAAAGAAATGATTGTATGAAACTAGCTCCAAAACTGTCTCAGTTCTCCTGCTGTTCCTGATGTTTTTGATGTGACTTCCCCCACTTTCTTCTTTCTACATCTCTGTTCACAGAGTGAAAAGCTATGGCCACACACAGGGTTTCCTTAAGAAAGATTTCTTCATAGTATAGCTAAGAGGAGAGTTTTCCTTCTGTATAAATTGTATACAGGTTTTTTAATCTCCACTGAGAATTACTTTTGTATTAGATTATCAAAGAAGACATGCCCACTCTACCTGGACTCTGATTTGTGTTGCAAGAGCAGTAAAGCGAGTTACTGCACCTAGCTGAGCTGGAGCTGATAGCATTCACTCCCATAAACAGTATGAATTAGATACAATCCTTCACAGAGATCTCTTTCTTTCTGCTAGCATGCAGAAGAGACTTTAAAATTTACTGGAAATATTCACTTTTGAATTGATTAAGATCTGTGGACCATATTCAGATTCCTATCATTTGGCTGTGGCAAATGAGCTTATTTTTCTACAAGATGAGATTTTTGTGGACATAGGAGCTACAAACAGAACTACAGGTGATCCCTAGCTGAATACTTTTCTGGAGTTCACAGCCAGTTTCTTTGAACCTTTTGAATAGTGAAGTAAATATATTAGATTTTACTTTTTCCAACAGGCTTTTAAATGCCAGCAGATCTGTTACTGTGAAAAAGTAAATCTCACTGAGGAAGTTTGGGATCTGCTGAAATTGGTGGAAGTCATCTGAATGATTTTGCCATGCAGATCAGACTTCAAGTGGGTATAGGAACATATTGATGTATGTCACAGAAGATGATCCTTTGCCACACAGAATTGTTGCCTCCTTTGTTTTAAGGAAAGGAGGAGATCAAAAGTTTTTCCTTTATTTTTGACACAGCTGGACACACTGGAGTCTTATTGGCTTCATAGAGTCATCTTTTGCAAAATAGTCACAGAACCAACCAGAGACCTTTTAACATGCTTGGAAACAAAAATTTCTCAGCCAACATGCTCTAAAATCTTTGGCCATATTCATATCTCATCCTTGTACACCAAAGAGTTATTTCCCATGCTTAAATATGAATCAAGAGTTTTAAAACAGTATAGTTCTAGGTCCATTTGTTTAATTCTCTCTGCTTAATTCAAAGTAGAGTTTAGGAACTAAGCAGAATTCTCATAAACCAAACCTAGACACATTACAGAAACACTACAGCATTTACAGACTCAAAGAAAATGTCATATATACTCTGGCAGGTTTTTTTTCCCTAGGATTTCTCTTAAAGAATGTTCCATAAAACCTCAGGATTGCTCAGTCTGGTTCATGGTCGGTTCTTACCTCAATTTCATTAACCACAATCAGAATTTTGGCATCATTTCACCAATGAACTCCCTGAAGTTGTATCAGTGCACACCAAAGCAAAACGTGCTTTCAGATCACTCATGTGATACAAGATAAATTAAGAGTTGTATGCCCTATACTAGATAATTGCGAAAAGAATTGCCAAATTGCAATTGGCACTTTTTTTTTGCCTTTTGCTTTTCCAGATGACAGAAAGAAGACGGAAAGATGGTTATAATGGCAAAGGTAGCTGAGTTGTCCTCGCACTCACAAAAGCGTAGGCATGCACTGTGCAGTGCAGTGCCAACTTGTAGTCTCAGGGCTGCTGATCCTGGGTGGCAGGTAACCACTGGGGTGAATTCCATTGAATATGTGCAAAAGTCATAAATCTTGTGCTGCTGTGAAAGAGCTGAAGCCAGTGCAGTGCCTAAGTGCAGTTGTCCACTAACAGTTGTGTTATTCCCTTTAGTCTGTTCCCCTCATCTCCCTCCCATGGCAGGCTGAGCATCTCTTCCCAGCAGTACACTATTACAGACTTCCTTCCACTGGCTGTGCTGGTTACAGCAAAGGCAACAAAAGTATGTGCTTAGTAGGAGACTGGAGTGACATCATCAGTTTTACAGATTTTTTTTTTTTTTAAAGCAACTACAAAATATCTTTCACTAGGTTAAATTGCTTTTCTTGGACCTTGGACTCCTGGCATTTTTTTGGAACAACAGGTACTTCTTGCTGTTAAGACTGAATTTCCTTCCTGTTACAATTGCTAACACAGCATTTATAGTTATTAAGAAAGTATCCATTGATACAATTCAATACGGTAGAGGGTCTGAAATATTGTTGACTTTTATCCTACTACCTACAAAGAGTGAAAGTAAATTACGATAAGAAAAAATAACAACCTATTTTGTAATTCTAAAAACACGAAGAGAGGCGATCTTTTATCTTTTCTGTTCTGAATATAAGTTAAATAAGAGCATGATTTACCTCTGATGAAGACCATGGCTACCACTGATGTTAGTAGACACTGGATTAGTCTAAAAAGATAACAAAAGAAGTGGTTCATAGTGCACATTCAGTCTTTGAACTCTGCGGTTAAAACTCACATAACACAAGATACAAATGACAAAATATTAGAAAATGCCTTGTAGAAATGCAAGAATTTAAGATGCGCTGATATCTTTATCCTGGTAAATGGTCAATACTGCCATGCTCTGCTTTACAAAGCATGTCTTATCTGTACAGCAAACTGTGAACAAGTGAGTGGTCATCCTGGTTCCCACTCACATCCCACCCCAAGTAGGAAAGAAGAAAAAGGGTTGCCTGTAGTCTGCACAGCTGCCGTGCACAGGAAAAGACAAAAGGTCAAATCTACTGATATGAAGTCTAAATTACTAAAATCACTAAACTTCCCAGCTTTGCAAGGCATAATAGCAAATGTGAAAGAAGTAAGAACAGCATCTGGAAAGATGGAAACGTGAAACAGTGGCAAGATGGTTGTTTCCTTTTCAGCCCTGTTATCAGTGCCTGATGGTAAAGACTGCTGAAATGAACTTTCCTGGTCTTGCAATCTTTGAAAGGAAGAAACCATGCTTGGTTTGCTGGATAACAACTAAGATACCAAAATATTTTCAAATTACATAGGAGTCTTCACTTAGAGACCATTAGAATATCACAACAAATTTAAATTTACATTTCTATATTTATGTATATATATATTTAATACTTAATTTTATTATATTTCTATGATTATATAAATTTAGATTGTTAATGATAACCCACGTAAATAAAAAGCCATCTAATCTCTCTATCACATTCCTATGCTCTACTTCTCTATTACTAAAAAAATTCTAGACTGGCCAGTGATAGTTGGCCACCAGAGGGAGCTTGCACAACTTCAAAAATTGCGGAGAGTAAGATTGACAATAGGGAAAATGGCTATGTTATTCGTATAAAGACTTAAGAGGACAAGTGAAGGCTTTTTCCAGCCTTCCAGTGTTTCCACAGAAACGTTTCATATAGAACCCAGGCTTCATGTGACATTGTTTTGCTGCTTCAGTGTGGAAAACGTAGGAAGCTGTTCAAAGTGAATGAAGACATTGAAAAAAGTTGCAGTAATGACACAAGAAAAGAGACAAGAAACAGCTAACTAGTTCAACTTCATATAAAACAAGTAAAATAGGAGAAGAATAATTTATAACATTAATTCCATCATATTCCTGTTTCTGTTCTGTCTGTGTAGGGCCTAATCTGCCTACAGTGGAAGTAATTTCAGAAAAGGAATTCTCTCATTTTGTACAGGTCTAAGTATGGACAATATGGGTATAATGAATAAGAAACAAAGCAACAGACTTTCTGTACCTGTACTTCTCCAAATATTTGATATTGTTTCAGCAAATGTCTTTATGAATGAGAAAAAGTACTTCTGATTATTCTAAAAATAAGAAAACTGAACATGCTTTGAGAATAAATTTACAACTTTTTCCATCCACTGGTCAGATTTGCTTCTCTGAAGAAAATTGCTGTCCTTTTGGATACCTTATATTTATAGTCATAGCATTCTAAATGCATTCAGTGATTCCTTCTCAAGCAACCCTGTGAAATGCCAAGTTAATGTTTATGAAAGTGGTAAGATTTATTGAATGCTCTTTCAGAACAAATTAGAAATTTCCTGTGATGACTTTATTGGAAAAAGATCAAAGAAATACCTCTCTAATAATATTGATGTTGCTGTGCTGGTAACTCTGTATTTTCCTGCAGGACATGGGAATGAAGAAACTTCAAAACGCAAGTGGGGAAAGGGTACAAGAGACAAAGGATGGAAGGGAAATGAAGGCAAATGGTGTGTGTGTGGGGGTCACTCTAGGTTATCAAACTGACCAGAAACTATGTGCAGTGGTAAAAGAGGAAACAAAAAGGACAACGTGTGAGATGTCCGCATCTTGAATTCGACCTATTACACAACATCCACCAGTGAAACTATTAGCAACTTCTGACACCTCACCAGAGAGGCCTGCTGGGCCCTTGAATTACAACTTCAGTGCCAATATGACTGTTCTTGCTGACTGCAACAGATGCAATATGAATAGATGACCACATACTCCCTCCCTGCTTGTCACAGAGGGCAATTAAGCTCATTAGAGGCCTACATCCAGACTCTGATTTCTGCTCAATCCAGTAACTGTTGGATGTCTGGCAAAAGTAAAAAGATATATGTCTTGGGCTTCACAATTAATGGGAACAAAAGTACTGGGGTATCCTACAGTCAAGCGTCTTCACTCACACCTTTGACTCCATCTACTGGTAGGCTATCATAAAATTGTTCTTGCTTACACTATTTTCGTAAGTCCTTATGTCCTTTATATATCTTTCCCAATGTCATCCCACACTATAAATGTCTCAGGTGATAGGAAAAATTGCCACAGGTGATAAAAATTGACAGGTTTGATTTCTCATTTCTACACTTCTGAAGAAATAGCCAGTATGATTGGGCCAGTTTGCCAGTTATAAGTTTCAATCTGTTGGGAAACTATAATTTGAAGCATATTTCTTCCATTTCTCACCACCTACAACAGCATAGATTGGTGGAATGAGCAGTACAGAGAGCTAAGAAGCTTCTGTTAAAAAAAAAAGGTCTGATATTACCTCATCCTAACTACGGGACATCCCTTGTGCAGTGACTAGAACAGCCTCAGTTTAATTGCTTCTGCAACTTTGCCAGTTTGCTATGTTACTGGAAAATCCTATAGTATTTGATATTTTTTTTCTTATGGGTCAAGTACTGCAGTCAGGAGAGTCCATGAGAATCTCAGTCTTCACTTCTAAAGAAACCGAAGCTTCTGCGTGATGCAGTTCTGACTTACCTCTAAGAGCATCCAGGATTAAAAAGTAATTAGAAAGAATCAAACAGCTCTTGTACATTTTAAGTTTCATGTGATTCTTTGGGGCCAGGCACATGCTGTGGGTTTCCTCTCTGCCTGTTTGATTTTCTGATGATTTTTATTGTTGGAGGTGGTGATGCAGGACTGATACAGCACTGACAGCCACATGAACCATATTTTACCCAAAGCACTGCAGGGTTCGGAGCCTCAGAAGAGTGACAAACACCACACAGAGGACTTCTTAGACTTTTTCCTTCTGACTCTTCTGATGGACATTTCAAGTGGCCAAGTTACAAATGAAAGAAAAGCACTCAAAAACTTTACAGAAAACAAAAGAATGCAGGCATGGGTTTTGCACTGAGCATTTTAGTTGTTGCATTGGAAGACCTTAAATTGTTCAGATCAAACAAAAGATTTGAGTCAGTCAGCGGTATCTTCAGTTACTACTTTCCTAATCCAAGTAATAAAAGAACTCAGAAGGCATTAAAAGAGGTATTTTAAGGGCCCTAAATCACCTGAATACAAGACTTTGCATTTGGGATCTGACATCATGGCCACTCTGCAGTGAGACATTCATCTCTCTTCACCCAGATGCTTCTTTGCACATTTAGTATGTTTTACAGGGTTCTTTTGTTCTCTCCCCTGCACTAAGACAGACACTGAAATGTTGTGTCACAGTGTCCCACTTAACATACAATGTAAGTGATGTTCTTTACCCGCATGCCTTGCTACAGCCATGCAACCCACTTAAATAAAAAGCAGCATTTTTCAAATAGGAAAAAACAGCAAGAAGTTAATTTTAAAACTTATTAACTTGGAGCTTCAATTTAATATTCTTTGTTACCTGCAATGTTTGAATAATCAGATTATCTCCTGAGGCCTGCAGTAGTTTCACATTACAAATTGTACTGGTAGCTCAGGACTCAGGTTGGAGTTTCTAACTCTTTAAGTTAGAGATAAACTATTTAAGTTCAAATCCTTCATACCACTTGTGACCTAAGTATTTCAATGTGTTGCTATGTTTTGATATCAAATTGTATTTGCATGTGTTTTTAGTATTTATACAAGAATGTCCAACTGAAATGCAATGTTTCGTTGATAGGAACATCTGCTGGGTTCCATTACAACATCCTAATAATGGGAACATGCCTGCTGTATTTAAAAAATATAGGAGTTTTTCCCTACCGTCTAATTGGAATGGAAAGTGGAGAGAATATGGTCTTCACTGAATAAGGAGGTAACTCAGCAAAGGAGATGCATGTGCATGCTTCATAAAGGTATCAATTTTCTTTCCAAATATAAAGTGGCAGCTTTGGATGTGGGAAGAAGTGCTATGTCTATTCATTTAAAAACATGGCCAATATTTATAGCATTCATGTATTCTCGTTCTTAGATCTCCACTCAAACATAATCGTCTACCATATACATAATTCTAACTGCTTAACCCAAAATTATTTTCCTCTTCAATTTTTAGAGAATAAACAGGACAGACATATAAAATCAGTATGTGTAACCAAAAATCCTGTGTGCATATATGTACACCACATCTATGCAGTATCCACAGATATACATAAACCTATGTACGACATTTTACAAGGAACAAAAAAATATGTAAAACTACTTAGAAGAGGTCAATTAAAAAAAAACAACAAACAACCCACCTCTAATGTATTTCAATTCTGAACTGCCCTGATTTTATTTAATCAAAGATATAGGAGGAAAACAATCCATTAGAAGGGTCCACAATACTTTCAAGGCATTGCCTGAACACATGTGAACTGGATATGAAATAGGTAGTATGTGTGGTGTGACATGAGTTTAGCTGGCAAGAAATGCACCAAATTATTCACTAACAGCACAGCAACTAAAGCATAACAAATGACTGCCACTAAAACCATTATTCTGCAAACACCATTTATGCTACACAATTGTTTTGGAAATGTTTTAAGGAAGTTTTTATATATATATGTATATGTATATATGTGTGTGTATAAGCATTTTTAATACATACATATACATATATTTTTATATTTCAACATTTAATTTTGCATCCTTCTGCATCTAAAGCCAGCTACAGGTCTAAAGGACTGATCCAATATCCACTAATGCCGACAAGAATCTTTCCACAGTTTTCAGTGGACTTGGTTAACTACATTGGTTTCAAAAGGAGAAAAAAAAAGAATGATCAATAAAACACACCAAAATTCCAGAAAGAACAGTTGTCTGGAACACAAGCATGTCATTGTTTTTAGGTTTACTATTGCCTGGCTTTTTAAGAGAAATCTTTTGTTTCTAGTTGCTTTAGTCAAACACTAGGAAACAGACAATGCACCGTAACTTCCACCTAGGCTTTCTGCCTGAACAATAATTATTACTCTGTCTCCTAAAGTAGCACTAGCCATAACCAGAGACAAAAACCATATGACTAAATGCCTCCTCAGTGTGCACCATAATTCTGATTTTGGTGATAAAACCTGGCTTTAGCTTTGAGGATTTCAAATATACAATACTGCATACAGTTGCTGTGCATCATGCCTCTCTTCCCTGTTCTGCACAAACATAATGGTTGAAAGGTCTCAGAGAACAATTGTTTGTTTTCTACACCATAAAAGTCAGCAACTGACTGCCTTCACTTTGTAGCTTTTACTGCATTACTTGCTTGGTGTCCAATAATCCCTATGAGCCATGATGCTGGAGTTTCACATCTCTGAGCCACTTTCACACAGCCCACACACCACTCGGCATCCTGCTGCCACAATAGTTATTTCCAAAAACCTGTTTTGAAACAGTATATTTAAAAGGCAAGCCCCACAGAACTGCACTGTACTAACAGAAAGCACAGCACAATTTATTCTGAAGCATAGGAACATGACAGGAAAGTCAGTACCGCCTGAATCCTTTGATTTTGTAGTGGCACATGGACCATAAAACTCTGCACATGAGACTGAAAATTGCTTATAGGATACTAAAGTAGGTGGGTGAGAAATATGGCTCCATTACAGGACTTTTACTTGCAAGAATACATGTATGTATTCTTGCATATATGAACTGATGGAAGAAGGTATGATATATTACTGGTAAGGGAGAAAAGCTAACGTCTGTTCTCCCCTGGAGTGCAGAGAAGCAGGAAAGAAAGCTACTATGATTCTGCATTTGACTTTTTGTACATCCAGTCCAGAACACTGTCCCTGATAGTAGTTAGCATCAGAATTTTGAAATAAAGGTGACAGATACCTTCCATCTATATCTAAGGTCTTGTCCTAAACTCAATATCCCAGATTCAATCTCACTTCCAAAATTTTTATTTCTAAGTACTGTAACTTCGGATGTGTTTCCATCAGTCCTCAGATCTGCATAATTTCTGACCTTGATACCACCCTGTTCAGCTAGAAGCTGCATGAGAAGTATTTAATGAAAGTCACTTTTTGTGAACTATGACTCAGTGGTGTAGCTCTGAATCACTGTGCCCCTGAGGGTTACTCGCAGGGTATGACAAGAACAGCTTCTGGCAACGTGGGCTTTCCAGAGCCTGGAAATAGAAAAAGGTCAGTAGTTTCCTTTCTCCTACAACGCCACATCCTTTTTCACTTTGGCATAGCCCATACCATGCCCTCTTCCCTGAGCCGTTCATACACTTATGCCCTGGTCCATTAGAGCTTGCTCCAACTCTGCAGGCTGCAATGCACCTCAACACTCAGGGTAGGTCAACACTGGTAGGCCATGACCTGCCAGCTCCTATAAAAGGCATGGGAAGGAGGCAGCAGTAAAGAAGGTGATGCAAAGGGGAGGAGAGCAGTGAGGGATGGAGACAACTATTGTGCTTGGTCTGTGGAGGCCTTGGAAATCCTGGGAGTTTGCCTAGTTAGGGCCCTCCTGTTTCAACCGCTGCAAGGCAGCCAAACATCGGTATATTGCAGATCAAAGTTAAAAGTCAATTGAAGTAGCATTACAGGGTGATTACATTGCTCTGACTGTGCTGATTGCATGGGCAGACCGCCATCGGCATAAACCACAACACCAACTGCTGAATCAGCTCCTTCTCTAAGGAAAATGAAGCTAGGCAACCTATAAATCCCAGCAGCTACGCCACTACAGTCCAACAGAATCATATCTCCCCCAAACCCTTCCTTTCATTTTCATTTAGTCAGCAATGAAATGCAGGGAGATTATTCATTGGAAAATAACTCATTCAGATACTCACAGGAGGGCTGTTTGGTAGCTGGACTCGAATTCATACACAAGATGCCTGCATATAACGAGGAGCTCAGTAAGGCAGCTACTTCCAAGCACAAGAGTGCTAGATGATGGGGAAAAATTGTCTGTTTGGATCATCAGCAGATGGCACCTATTTTACCTTCTTCTCACTAAAAGAAAATAAATGGTTGTTACTCTCATTGCCTGAGACGAGTTTCCCTAGGTAAAATCCTTAAAGACATCAATTTTTATTTTAGTTTGTCATGTATGCACTTCGGAGAGTTGAGTCTTGCTGTGATAATTCCCCTGGAGTCTTTGGAAACTTTGCTTAAGGAAGCTGTGACAAGATCTGGTTTGTGAGACAATAAACAGCTCAGATCTGTACAGCTTTTGAAGGAGGTCCATTCCTCAAAGAATGATTTCTCTGTTTCCAGTGCAGGAGTTAAAGGATGCGTGAAGCTCTTATTCTAGTCTGGTTTTTGTACCTTGCATTTATCTTCATTTATATTGTCTGTCTTTTGCATGAGATTCCTAGCTCTTCTGTATGACGGTCTCAGCATGAACAATTCTGCCAGCAAAAATTAAAAACTACAAAAACATGTATTACTGTAGAAGTTACAACTGATTCATAGAATGTAAACAAACACAAAACCATCTGTAGATCTCCATGTAAAACTAGTAAAAAAAAAGGTTAAGTGCAGAATTGGGCAGACATATTCTGATTGTTGTTAAATTGGTGATTGCAGACATGTGCCAGATATTAGCTTTTATTGTATTTTGCCTTAGACAATGAATTCAAGGCTTTGTCAATCATGGCACATCCTCCTCAGATTACAAGAAACAAGCAAAGGACATTCCCTGAGTACATTCTTCAGTATGAATCTACAATCACTAACCAACATCTCAGCCATCTATGATAGGCTGTTTCCATTTTAACATAAAAGGAATTGCTGCTGACTGTGGCTTGCTGGTATTATGTGCTTTGTTATGTAATCTCTTTGATTTTACTTTAGAAGTTCTGCTATTAAGAATATCAGGCAATTTTGATTGTCTTCATTATTTGCCCTCCAAACCCATAATTGAGAAAGAATCTAACTGGCAACTACAGCACCCATCAAACAACATTAAAATCTATTGTAAAGAGAGGGTATAGGAAGAGGGAGCGAGGGACAGAGAGATCTCCTAGAGCACACTGTGCCATGTGAGAAATTACATAATCTAGGCAAAGCATGATACAAATATTTCTTCTTTTGTGTGTGTGTGTGTGTG
>NW_010972576.1:12669957-12670265 GCF_000737465.1 Haliaeetus leucocephalus
GGACCTCGGGGCCTGGGGAGGATATTGACCTTGACAAGATTGCAGTGTTCCCGTGAGAGAACAAGAAAGGATGAGAAGCATGCCTGGGAAACTAAGTTTAAGGAATGTGTTGAGCATTTGCAGTTGTGATAAGGAACCTGAAAAAGTCACCCAATGAGGGGTGAGAAAAACAACTTCTGACAACTTTCTGACCAATGAGGGACAGACATATGTACAAGGTAACAAGTATAATGGGTATAAATTTGCTGGCTTGTAGTAATAAAAAAAACCCTTCTTTGCTTCTACTATTAGAATGCATACTTGTTGTT
>NW_010972576.1:12670284-12678966 GCF_000737465.1 Haliaeetus leucocephalus
AGGAAAATATAACATCAGCTTCATTCTTGCTCACGCCTCCTCTTCATAAAGCAAAAAAGCTGCCGTCCACTGTAATAGGAGAAGGTTCTGGGCATTTCGTGTACTGAAATGCTACCCATAAACAACAAAAAGGCAACATTTTGTTGCATTCTGCCTGGGTTATATAGTCCCCAACACTATAATATGTTCTCCAGTGGCCTAGATATCAGGGTGTAACTTGGATGTAGATGAAGATCTTTAGTTTTTAATTAATTATACATAGTGCAGAATCTGAAAGGCTATCTATAATTTATGTATCAGTGTCTCAAAAGCAGTCATTCATACATTATATATTCAGACAGAAAATTATCTTGCTTTTATTTTCCCATAAAAAGTATATTAGGATGTTACTGTGTACCCTCCAAAATGGATCAGTGCTTCGTAGCTCTCAAAAATGCCACATTCCACTGGGTTCTGTTTGCTACCAGAGGCTGAACGTGCAAAAGCATTACTGACTGAGCATCATTCCCTCTCTTCTGATGGGCTTTTAAAAATGATCAGGCCACTTCTTGGATATGTGCTAACTTACCCATAGAGAGACAGATAATGTGAGAAAAATAAGTTTATAAAAAGGGAAGGAAATGATTTAACAATAAGGGGTTTCCAAACTGGACTTAAGAAAAACTGATTATGGCAATATACCACAACACTCCTATAAAATAGAGGAAGAAAAATGTCATTTTTGAAGTACAAGTTTATGCAAAATTGTTGTAGATAAAGCATGTTTAATATTAACAGTCATTCTCATCACGTTGTCCTATTTTCCAAGCATGCACCTACTTACGGGCACTTTAAAAAGTAAAAATAAAAAAATGCATACTGTATATGCCGAACATGCAACTCTTGGAAGTTGCTTTCAATGCTCTATTTTCTCCCCCTCTCACTCAAGCCACAAAGCCTAAAATAGCGATACCAAGCTACATAGTGCAAAGAAAGTCAGTCTCTGTTACACCTCAGTCTTTGTTACGCCACTTTCATGTGTAAAACAATGTAGACAAGATGCCAGCAGGATCAAACAAGCCCTCCCTCCTGCCTCAGGTGCTGGGGAGGTCATTTCTGGGTGGCTGGGAAGTCCCGGCTATCTAAGAGTCAACTCGTTCACTCCGGGACAGAGGGAATGAGTCACAACTACACTTGCTTTGCTGCAGCTTCACCACAGAGGATGTGGGACCAACCAAAGTACGAGTTGTGGTTTTTTTCAGACTTGACCCTCTGTTCTACACTCCTAAAAAGCTGTTTCTTTTTTTCCCTAAGGTACTGAAATAATCCAGCCTCAACAGAGATTTAGTGCAACTGAGATAAGAAATATTTTCCCATCCATAAGGGCAAGGAGATTATAAACTAATTAATATTTCTGATGCATCTGGATGTATGACAATTTGTATGTAGTGAGACAGTGAGGTAGGAGATCAGAATTCACAAGACAACTTTCAGCAAAATGAGAAAAGGAGTATCAACCCACACAGAAAGAAGGTATAAAAATTATCATTTTTTTAATGTGGATCCAAAGTTGCCATCTGAATTTCATTTCCTCAGTATAATAATATTTTGGAGAAAACAGAACAAAACAAAACAAAACAAAAAAACCAAAATAAAACAGTCAACATGACCTACAAGCAAACAATCTAGAAGAGAAACATAATTCCTTGAGATGCATATACTTTACTTTCCTTTATGAGTGGAGCCAAGCATTAAGCTGCTCCTGCAGGTATGTCATGGGAGAAAAGACTGGTCATAAATATTTTTGGGTTAAGCTTACTTCTCCCTCTCTACCTAGTACACCACAAAACCAGTTTGTGCAGTATGTATAACTAAAATTATCACCTCTCAGAATTGAAATTTGGGGATGGAAGGGCTTTTGAGAGAAATTATTAGTAGACTGAGGTGTTATCGAACAGAACATTTAACTTGGCTAGTCTAAAATCATAGCATATTTTTCCTTCACAATTTGTAGCTCAATAACTAGGATTACCAACTGGCTCTTGGCAGTTATTCTGAAGATTACAGTAATTACATTTCAATGAATTTCTCCATAATCATCTTCTTCTTGGTATAATAAAATTTTAGAATACTAATGTATGAATTAGCAGGTAGTTATCACAGAACTCTGAAATACAGCAATTCAAATCCAGCTCTGAGTTTTGAACTATTATTTCTTAATCTTGTAAATTGTCCATCTAGTAGTGAACAGATTCCAATTTTTTTTTTTTAATCTCTGCTGCTAATATTTTGTTTCTGCTCTGCAAATTTGCATCACTAGGTATTTTAAATAATCTCATAGGTTTTTCCTCACGGGACTCTAATGACAGTTTTTGCATGATGGTCTACGTTACAAAGTTATATTTCTTTGATATGAAATCAGTAAAAGAAAAAAAGACTCAGAGGAAAAAATGATTATTTTATCACATTTATCAGCCATTCTAAAAAAAGCTTAAAAAAGCCCTGTGAAACCTCAAGCTGAGGCAAATATGAAAAAGAACTGTACCTTTGTAAGTAGTTAACTGCAGGTGTAATATATGCTGAAATTGCTTCTGCAACAGGAACTGTTAGATTTTCTCATTAGTTGAAAAGTAAAATATTGGCAAATTAGACTATAATTTCAGCAAAAACTCTTAGATCACATGGTCTATTTATTCTGTTCTGACAGGACTGAGCTGTTAATTTTGAAGTGTTTTGTACAACCTGGTTTTGAGTAACTCCAATTAAAAAGTGAATAAGATCATTCCAGTGAAAGGTTCTTTATAATTCATTTGCCACCTGACAAGTTGTCTTTGAAAACTACCACAAAGTACTTAAACTTCATGCTATTAGAAAATATTCCTTAATAGACATATTATTGGTTTCTTCATACTGCTTCAGTTGTATCTGAAACGGAATTTCTTACTTGAAGAATAATGACTTTAACCTAGACTAAATTAATTCTATGGTCAATGGTCAAAGGCATGTGCGTTACTAAATTAACAGGAAGAGGCTGTAAATCAACATTGTTTTAACAAACCATTACAATACAATAATTATGTTCTGAAAAATTACAAATAGTCCTCAACAAATCAAATGTCAGGACTGCATAATGTTACATGGCTACTGAGAAGACAATTATGTCATCTTAGTCTCTCAGGCACATACTATCAGTAAGAAGCAAGTGCTGACTATTGGTCGGGAACTATATATTACCTTTCTCTGGTTTCATTATTGGACATCTTTCTTTGCAATCCCAAACACTGAAGTCAATAGCCTCCTTGCTTTAAATATCCACATTTTGCTACAATCCTATTAAGTTGTCTTAAATTAGTCCTTTCCTGTTTGCAACACACACATTTGCTATTTTTCAAGAATGTAATTAAAGTGTCCCCTTCCTTTATCTTCCACACCACTCTTAACAATTGATTTTAAAGAGGAGCTAAGCATTACTCCTGTGTAGTTCAAGCAGTCACCACTTTGCTAGACATACTGGCAGATATTTTCCTAATTTGAAAAGAACATATAAGATGATACAAAGGAAAAAAGAGTGATGCGTAGGAAGGTATGTCCACAGACTTTGAGGAGACTGAAGAGGGAATAAACCTGACTTGCATCAGCTAAGAATACAGCCCAAAGACAGTGAGTAATCTAGGTCTAACAAATGCAGTATGTACACATCCAGTGATGCTTTCAGTGAAGCAAAGAAACACAGTATTCTGTTATTGGAGGTCTGAACTGATTTGAACAACTATTTATTGTCTTTCTGGTCATTTATTTATTTGTGGGTTGCATATGGGAAGACAAACCAGCAGTTCATTTATGACCAAGCTTTACTTATAACCCATAAGCCACTCTGTTGTCTATTTAACGGGACTTGAGTCCAAATCAATTCAATTTTTCTAACATCCTGTTGGGCACGGCATCAAGTGATTTATTAGCAGTGTAGTTCTTCAATACAGATTTTCAAATAAAGGCATAAAAAACCCCATGATGGCAGGCATTAAAAATTCATATTTACCAACAATTACTGTAAGACATAGACAAGACACATCAGGTATTACCTTCCTAATTAGGTAAGAGTAGCTTGCTATATAGCATTATATTGTGGCATTGACTTTCTTATGCTGTAAACAGCATTTGAACTGTTTTCTAATCACGTGATTAATTCAGTTTGTTACCGCTGAAGGCTTAAATGTCACCAAATTCATAGATTTTTGTTAAGCAAAATCTTGAGGATTAATGTGCCCTGTACACGCATCCCAAAACTTAAATCACAATAACTGGTAATTCTACATGAAATTATATTCCATAGATTGCGGGGGGCGGGGGAGGATTTTTAATTTCTGCTCTCTGTTAGACCTGTAAAGGGACATTTTTTTAAGCCCACACAGATGTATAATGTATCTGAAGTTTCTTCAAAACTATATAAAAGTCTGTTGTGACCACCAAGGATGCTATGGGAGGAAATAGAATTTTTTTTTATATAAGAATGAAATTAAAGAATGACACAAACAATTTTCACAACATACTGGCAGTGTTTTTATGTTCCAGGCCACCTATTTTATATTCTCTTATATTTCATATCTGTCATTAACCAATTTAATCATAATGACTAGAGAAAGAAGCTATTAGATTTGTGTCACTTGACCCATTTTTTCCTTAACTGACAGTGTTACTGTCTACAGTAACATTTTCTTTTGGATTTGTGTTCCCTTCTAGATCTGCTTTATTATTATTTTAGTAGGCATGAACTTAAGTAACAAAAGGAAGGTCTCAAGCACTATTTTCTTGCTTCCTTGAAAGCTATCATACAAACTGAGTAACACTCTTAATTCTTCAATATTTCTTCATAAGATTTAACCAATATTTAGAAATATATCCTGTACTTAGTTTCTTCTTTCTTTCCACTAGACAGGAAGAGTGGACATTCAGCTAAATCCATGTTAATTCCTATAGTAACATTTGATACCAAAATGAAGTTATCTGTGTGCATGAGCAGATAAACTAACATGACTACAGCATTAATCTAAAAAAACCCACATACATGCAAACCCCTGTTAAAATACAAAACAAAACAGTATCATTTGAAATGCAATACTCCCAACTGCTTATATTAGCAATTATAGCAATACTATCTGTATTGCAGTATAACCTAGCAATGTTATCAGTGGATTTTACAATGAAAGCTGCAAGTAAAATTAACAGTTAATAATGAACTGTGAATAAAACTTTCAGGACCACTTCAAGCTCTTTAACAGAAAAAAATAGTTCAAACCTTAGCAGACCTGTAGGAAACAAACATGTAATATATGTAGGAAATTATACTGGCCATGTATTGAATATTAATTATATCCAAACAAGAAGCCACTATTCCAACAACAGCAGTATATTCACAAAGAGAAAAACAAAAACAGTATTAGCAAGAAATTAGTTTTGAGAAGATCAGTGAGAAACTAAAGCTAAAAAGTATTACAGAAGTATATAATTATCCCCAAATTGGTGTTATGAATCCAGGATGTTTGGATGTAAGCTTATACTTGAAGTAAGTTTATTAAAATTGAAGCTTGAAATTCATATTGAGAACACCCGGACAACTCAAGACATGTTTTTCATGTTTTAACATGGATTTTCTGTTTGTTTTCCCTCTAATACAGCACCACTTCATGACAAGCACTGAGGCTGCTTAATAATTTAACCAGTTTTTCCTTGCCTAGAAACAGTGAGTGTTCCTACACCTCCAGCATGAATTATAAATTCCTTGATTTTATGATATATACAAAGTGCAGTCATTAGGAGGTTGAAGAACTGGGAAAACCTAATTCTTCTGCTGGGCTTGTAGAGAAGACCACGACATGAGAGACTTCACAGCAAACTTAATTTGTCAGCAGCAGTCTTTGCTGGAAATGGCATTGGCAGTAATATCTAGTCATATGCAGACATTACACCTCACCAGAGAAAACCTTAATGACTGGGCTGGTATAGGAAGAAGTATAAATTGATGGCAATAACTCTGCAGTCAGAAAATTTAGCTGCTTTGTTCTTAGAAATAAGGCTGCTTGCTGTAGGCATCACTATACCTAATACTGTCTTGAGTTGCAAATAGTCAGAGACCAGCACCATGCTCACCGTTACCCCTGTTGTTCTCATTTTTGTCTTGGACAAGCCAGTATCACTGTCTCAAATGCTGTGATGGCAGCACCATAGCTCAGGAAAACTCAATGTTCAAGCAAGCACTAGTTCAGCTCAGTAGCAAAGACTCTATCAGGTTCAACGAAAAGCACAGACCCAACATATTCAGCCTAACTGTCATCAGGTAGGGGTTAAAGTGCACATACCATGAAAAACGACCTGCATTACACCAAGCAGTCCTTCTTATAACTGCCACAATCCTCACCAAGTTTTATCCTCCCTTAAACTGTGATCTAACAATGCAACTTCTGCATCACATTCCATCTCTATCTTTACCTTCTCAGCAACCTGTTGTAGATGGCCTCCTTCCAGCCTCATCTGGAACACCCTACACCTAGCACCATGTTTCCTTCTTCCTCACTGGATGAGCACACACATTTTGTCCATACCATTGCAAACCTTCATGTGTGCCATGTGCGTTGACCAATGCTCCAGCAAGGCCTCCATTGGGAGCAGAGCTTCTTGCTTTTGGACTGTGCTGAAGGCTTATCTTTCTATGACTAGTAGAAGCCTGCCTGTTGTTTGGTTTAAAATCTGAGTAGAGCATATCTTATTCTTCCTTTTAGGACTCATTTCTATAGTGCTGGCTTACTTTTCTTTCCTCTCAAAATGTAAATAATTGGCCTGTCACAATTCCATTTTGTCCCTCATCCTAACATGCAGGAAAAACCCCTCATTTTGTTTTTACTGGAATGACAGAGTTGCAAGTTCCATTTTAGTTATTTTTATATTTAAATACACTTATACTTAATTATCTTTTTTTATTTTTCTGAATTCTTATTTCTACAGTGAAGATCGTCACAGTTCAGACTGCTAAATCATCCCAGCCACATCCAATAACATTATCTGACCTGTCTTTTAAGAAGCAGCAATCATTATTGCTTTGGCAAAATAGTAAGATACAGTATTTCCAGATGTTTTTTCTCTGACATATTTCTTCCTCCATTATAAGATAACTCCTTCCTGTTCATCCTGCTCATGGCTCATGACTACTTACACTCTAGTGTTGCGTCCCCTGTGCCCAAAAATACAGTACTAGCATGAGGTATTGCCTAGATACCTGTCACTTCAATGAATGAAACCTGAAGGGAAAAATGAGCAGAAGGGAACAATGGGAGTTATTCCAGACTCTTCCTGATGCACATGTAGGCTGACATCATTGGATCTAGTCTGGATTTTCCCTGTGTGTGTGTAGCTAAAGGTTTCCTCTGTGTGGTAGGCCAGGCCAAGCCAGAAATCACCAAAACCACCCACTCATTAGCAAAAGCATACTGAAAAAAAACCCAACCCCAAAACATGCCAAATAAAAAACAAGTATCTTACTGTGTAATGACAGAAAGAGGAACAGCTCATGATGGTTCAGTTTTTCACATATTTCAGTTGGACACTGTCTCTGCAGCATGCAAGCGCTTTACAGAAGTAGCTCTTTGACTGAAGTCCAGCCTCCTGCAGATTTGTGGCTTGTGGTTGATTGCAAACTGTGAAGGTTTTGTCACGCTGAGACATCTATAAAGACTGCCTCTATGTGGATTTTCCGTTCTCTAATACTGCTTGAATTCACTCTGCAGCCTTTCCTTCAGTTCAGGCAGAGCTGAGTATGTCTCCTCTATTTTGGACACCCACATTCCTGAAACTGATACTTAGCAACTTCACCTTTGAGATCTTTAAAACCTTTGACAAATTTCACTACAATCAGCCACAAGGCATTAAAGTTCTGGTAGAGAAGGGGAACACATAAGTTCAGATGGGCAAGAAGCACACACCCATGCGTGAAGTGCAGTCAGACAAGCTTTGCTTCCTTTGGAAACCAACTTAACACTTGTTTCTTCCAGAAGGTACTTTCAGTTTTCCTGTAATCCTACTTTAAGGGGCAACTGTGGCTCCTCGTGGTGGGTCTGGCCCTTATTTTGAACTTGAAAGATGCTACCTTGACCAATGGCTCTGGACTAAATTTGATGGCCAGCATAGCAGTGAGCTGAAGTGTTTGCAGTCTCTCTTGCCAGCGACTTTGTCTCACTTTTTTAGGATCTGGTTTTCTTCTGTGCCGTGTCAAAAAATAAATATACAGCATGGTATCGCAAAGGTGTTTAATAGCGCCGCACCAGAACACCTGCCCAGCAGGGCACTGAAACTGTGATACTGTGACAGAGATCTCCAGGGAATTCTCTCCCAGGCACCTGTCATCCTCAGTGGGCTTTCCACCAGATGACCTGGGCTCCCCACTGCGGCCTCGCACTAAACCCCAAAACTCTGCCGAGCTGGAAAGGCTCGACTGCCGCCTCATTTTTTCTCCACAGCCAACCAACTTCGACGGTCGAGGGCTCTTACCGCGTCTAACGGGGCGGGGGTGGGGTGGGGTGCGTGTGTGTGCGCTTCAGCGAGGGTTTCCCCTCACACTCCGGTCTCAGAGGCGGGCGGCGAAGCTTCCCGCCAAAGGGGAGATGGGGGGGACCGGAGCGGGCGGCGGAGCCCCACGGCCGGGAGGAGCCGGGG